>NC_142808.1:22169177-22469177 GCF_049724085.1 Artemia sp. Qi Xiang Cuo | reverse complement strand
TGAGATCGCAATTTCCTTCAACGTAGTAGAAAGTTCTGGAAATTAGGTCTTTAAGGATGACAACCCCCTCCCCCCCAGCCCTCAGGGCAAGGGTTGTAATTTATGCCCTGGGGGCATATAAGGTTTTATAGAAAGTGCGGTCATTGAAACTCAAAAAGGGCTCATTCGATTGGAAATTGAAAGGGTCAGTGCTCTTTTTAATAGTCAAAAGTGATTGGAAGGCTTGACATTTTTAGAGTAAAGATCGATGTGGGTAAATGTATTTTTATTATTTTTTTTTTGTTTAGACCAGGGCACTTCGCATCGAAGGATTTGTCGTAGGAACTTCGAAAAGAGCTCATTCGATTGAAAATAGAAAGGGCAAATGTCCTTTTTAATAGTCGAAAGTGATTGGAGGGCAACTAGTCCCCTTCCCACACCAACCCTCCCATTTGCCCATTATATTTAAAAACTAAATGTTGCCTTAATATTAAATCAAAATGCACTCGAGTTAATGCTAATTCCCAATAAAGCATCTCAGCAGTGTCCCAAGAACGACTGATGGTATTATGTTCAAATTTTCGGGGCTACTTCTGCTCTTAAAATTTAACCAAATAAAAATAGCGTAAGTGTATCCAAGCTATCAAAGAAAGTAAACAGATATTTTTGCGAATGGTATCTAGTTTTCTATTTCAGGTCAACTGGAGGAGGTATGAAACTAAATTAAACAGTACTATTTATGTCCTGATTTTTAAAAGGGTGTATGTTGTTAAAAATTGTGAAAATTTTTCTCCAGCATACAAATAGCAGGCCCAACTATAAATTCTTAAAAAACGAAAAGATTTTAAGAATTATTTTCTTTTTCCCTGAAAAGACTCTGTCAATATGAAACGAACAGAAATCAATTAAAAAAACTTTTTCCACAAAATAAGTTTTTTCAAAGAAAAGTAAAGAAATCCATTAAAGAAAAATGAGTAAAAATAAAATCAAATAATCTACCAAGCGTGAAACTACCACAAATCAGCATCGATAAATAAATGAAACAAAAACCGAACAGAAATTACAATAAATAACCGAGCCAAACTCAAAACGAGTAGAAATTAACATGAGTAGGGGTCAAAACCCCTATGCCTTCCCAAGGCCAGAACATAATCCCTACTCATGTTAATTTCTGCTCTTTTTGAGTTTGACTCGGTAATTTATTGTAATTTTTGTCCGTTTTGGGTTTATAGTTTTCGAGGTAAGAACCTTCTAAATAGGCATCAAAGTTCATCTAAAGTGGGGATAGAGCTCATGGTACGCCAACCCATAATAGAGATGACATGATAGTATCTCATTTTGTATTCGATAGAGCGATCATGGATACTTATTAACGAAGCTAAATTTTTAATTTGTATGTTCTTACATTTTTAATTCTCTGGGGGAGGATTAGGTAGTAGATATTAACGAGGATTTGTCCTCATTTGTTCTCGATTTATGTTATTGACATATGTTTTCATAGCATAAAAGTGTTAGCAGATAGTGTTCAACCTAAATGCAAGGATAGGAACGCAAGTGGTGGTACAGGGGGGGGGGTAGTTTTCTGAAACCCTTATTTTCCTGATTTACGGGCACTCCTATTCAAATTGTTGAACAGATGTCATTTTATTATTCTTCACTATAAAAAAATGGATTTCCAACAAAATATTATGCTGGAATTTAAATAAGTAAAAAAAACAACTATTTTTTTTGTTGAAACTGTGATTCGTCTTTGAAGTCCAACAAATTGTTGAAATTATCAAGACTTGCATACTTTTCAGTAGAAAAAATGTAATTCTCAACGTAAATACATTTTATTAATCAAAATAGTTTTGTTTGATTTCAATAGCAGGTTGAAATTTCTTGAATATCTATTAAATTTGACAATGGTGCCATTTAAAGTGATTTTATGTACAAACATTTTTATGTACACACGTAAATATATGTACAAATATGTTTAGCTTATATTTAATATTTTGGAGCAATGGGAGAATATTATAGGAATTTTTAAGGTCATATAGCTTTAATTGTTTTTTGTCTCTTCTAAATAAACAAAAGACAGGATTTAAAAATTTTAATATCATACTTCACGAGATCACTTTTGTGCTATTGGTAGTGTGATTACTTAGGTTTCCCAGGGAAACTGACGATTCTCAGGGTTGCTACGGGTGTCGGGGAGTACTAAATTACTTTTTCAGTAATTTTTAATCAAAGGAGTACATTTTGAATACTTTCTGAGAAAGTAATACTTTTTCGATACTTTTTGTTAAAAGAAGTATTTTTTCAGAGTTTATTGTTAAAAGTAGTGCCTTTTTAAAATTTAATGTTATAGAAATCAGCTTATATTAATTAAAGTAAATATTAAGTCTTAAAAATTCCATAAGGGCGATTTGTCGAAAAAGTTTTATAGGCTTTTGGTATACTAACATCAGTTTTAGAGGGAATACAAAGAAAATAAAAGGGGTTTTTTGCTTTTGAAAATGCTTTTGAAAGTTTTGCCCATAAGTTCTTTGCTTTTTGAAAATGCTCGCATCAAATGCAGAGTACATTCAAATTATGTAATATTTTAAAGTTCGCTCCAACTTTAGAAGCCTGGGTTTACCGATAAAGAACAAGACAGTGCTAAAATTTCTGCTGTAGTAAAATGAAATATATTTCATACAAAACTTTTTGTTGTTGTAGGAGGTATGTCTAAACTACTTGTTTGCATCTGTATTTTAAAAAACGATGTGTAGTTTGGAATTTTTTCTATCTATATCTTGCTTAAAGCTTAGAAGCTTAGCCCCATTTTCAAAAAGGAAAATTTCATAAAATTTTGAAAAGCTGACGCGCCTTGAAAGATGGTAACTCTGCTTTCAGGTTTCAGCTTGCCATACCTGTCGATTCCACTAAACTTTATGATGAGCGTAAAAGTCTATCTCTGAGTGGGAGAAGGACCGGTTCTGGCTAATGTCGGAATTCTTAAATAATATTAGCCACAATACTAAATACAATAATTATATTTATTATGTATGTACATATATAAAATAACATTAGCTTTAATAATATTAAAAAATGTATTTGAGCTTCATATAATTCAATAATATGACTCCTATTCTTCAAAAATGACTTCAGTATTTGAAATTTCTTTAGTATTCGATTAGATCGAAGTTCAATTTCTGTTAAGATTTTGCAAGTAATTTCTTACCTTAATTTCACAACGATTTATGACTTTTCTCGAAAACATTGGCCCAATCAGAAATTTTTGGAAGGTCTATTAGCAGGCTGTTGTCCCAAATTTACATCTAAAGAGTTCAACCACGGTATCGAAGAACTGACATTAGGGCTGTTCTTTTACTTATCTATGTGCTAAGATCTTACACCTTTTGACAAAGAACGCTTAAAAGTGAAATCTTAGCACTAAGATCTTACATCTTATGGCGTTCTTTTGCTAACGTCTTTCATCATTCTGCTCTGATCAGTGGTCTAAGCTCAATGATGAGTATTCTGCGAAAGTTTTCTCATCACTGATTTGATTAGTAGACAAATGGCACGCGTCACTTGTTGCTATCGTCAGTAGATTGTGACACCTTAGGGTCAAGGTGAGCTAAGAGAACGCAATTTAGTGCTGAAATATGTGAGATCTTGAATGTAAGATCTCACTGCAAAAGAACGGGCCTATTGTTGTTATTATATCGAGTGTAATGCAATTTTCTAGCAAAATGCTTACAAGTGTAAATGAATGGTAAGCATTGACAAGCATTGACATACTTGTCTATAATAACCAGAAATTGTTTTAAAAACAAAGGAAAAAAGCATGTGTAATCAAACCATGGGAATATGCATAAATATAATTTACTTTTTAAACTGGATTCAAATATACTAAACGTCAAACAAAAGTAACTGTCATGATAAAAATTTGAACACTTCTAGATCTGGGGGAGGGGGGAGGGGGGTACAGTAATCAGAATTAAGTTCTAAAAAAATAAATGAAAACTAGGGTAGGGAATCGGGGCCCACGCTCCTTCAAAATCCCAAATTTACCGAATTTTGGTTCTTTTTTATTCAAATTATCAAATTCAAATTATTTTTTATTATTGCCCCCCTTCCTCCTGAAAAAAACTTCTACGCATGTGCCAAGCCGATAATATCTTATATTTTGTTTTTGCAGTTGAGTAAATCTATTTGAGACCAAACCTCCCATTCACCTAGGCTGTACTGCCGTGCTGCAGGTACTTGTCTGTACACAAATATGCCGTCCGTACAGAATGAACGGATGTTCTACGCAACTATTTGTAAACTTTATTTCACTAAGCTGATTCAATTGAGGTTTTGTCACTAAATATACTATTGCATTGTTTTACTGTAGCTTTCTGGGAAGAGAAACCACTAAATATCAAAATCTCCCAACGTTCTGGGAGAAGCTTTTAAATTGGAGGATTCATCCTTTAATTGGAGGAATTTATTTTACTTTTGGTTGCTGAGAGGGCGGAAACACTCCTTTCATTACGGACTAATTTTTAGTATGCAACCAGGCAAAATATTCGAATGCTCGTCTGTAGAGAGGTCGGAGGAGTGAAGGCGTCCCTCAAGATATGAATTGATGAACGATCCCCTAGCCTCATAAAGAATTGAAACGCTATAACATGATGGTTTTTGATATTCTAGCAGTGCAGCGCATTCACAAAAATGTGAAGGGGGACTAAAATGTATTTTTCAAAATCTGGAATTTTTCTTTTTGATTTTTAGATGAAAATACCAAAACAGTGGTAGTATTTTTCCAAATCTAGGAGGGGCAATTGTCCCCCTATTGTTGCCACTGAATTCTACACCCAATTGGATTTTTTTTCTGGCATTTCTATTAGGGGTGACGGGGTCAAACCAGTTTATGTAGACAATTGAGAGAACACTAGTACAAACGAACGCTCAAAAATAGATATCCATTTTTGAGTCTTCCACCATTTTATGCTATCCCCATCCAAAGTGGACCAACTCTCATAAGACTAAATATGTGTTATGCAACTTTGTATAAGATACCAAAGAGCCTAATATCTTGCACTCATTACATCATCAAATAGTCTAAGTTTTCTTTATAATCAATTAAAAAGGGAGATAAATTAAGCAAAACACAAAAAGTTTTGTTTTACCTTAAAGCGAAGGGTAACGTTAAAATTTAAAACCAAAAGAAGTTGCTGCAAATGTCACGGTGGCTGTCATCCCCCCTCCACCCAGTACTCTGTTCTTCAAGCTGAAGCTTTACCCGTACTTTCATAAAAGCTTATTAGAATGTAACAAATATATTCTGTTGGCCGTCACTGGTCTTTTGCATTCCCATTGTATTAAAAAATAAGAAGATAAATTTAGGCGTTTCAAACGTGTATCCTTAGTGAAAATACGCTCTAATTTCGCTAATTTGAAAGTTAAACCAGAACTTAAGGAGTAAGCTGATTTACGAAAGTGGGACCCCAATGAACTTTCTTTCCTATTGGAATTGTTCTTTATTTCCGTGTAAAATTAAATAGAAATTTGAGAACAAGACAAAGTCAAGAATCAATCTTGTAACTTGACGCAAACAAAATCTAAACAAAAATATTCAATTGTGAACTCTGAAACTATTCAATTACATTATTGAAAGGTTTTTTTTGTTTTACACCATTAAAATGTTGTTTAAATGTTAACAAAACCGTGAATTTTGCTTTACTGTAAAACTATACCTTTTCGCTACGCTCAGTCATTTTAGGCACAACCAAGCATTGTTTACATAAAGACCACAACAACACCTTTGTGTCCCACTTCTCTTTAATCTGGGACAAGGAATTAGAAAGCGAAGGATCCACGTGGATTTGTGCATCCACGAGGCTTACCTCTCCAAGCGATAATCCAGAAACAACAGTGCAATTACACTAATTGAGTCCTGAGAAAGATCTGGCCCTAAAATCCCCGGATACTCTATATAAAGTCAGGGACTACGTGACTGCTTTCTTTTTATTTTGTCCTTGGTGACGTCACAAAATTTCACATGACAGAAACGAAAGGCGTGGGACAATTATACTAGATCACAATGTAACGAAAATCATCGATGTCTTGTAGGCTTTAAAAAAGAAAAAAAGAAAAAAAGAAAACTAGATTGGTTAAGTGAGGATATTATTATATCCCTAGATTCAAAAGTTTGAAAAAAAAGTTTGGAAAAAAAGTTTTGAAAAAACTTTGTGTAATTATTATCTCTGTGATTCCTATAACTGATTTTTGAACCACTCTCCCCTGTCCGATTGATTCCAAACGCTATGAACTCCTCCAGTTCTGATAACCAGCTCCAGGAAATTGAGATATAAGAATACAGTTTTTGAAGTATCAGATCCGGACCCCCCCCCCACAAGAAAACTATGAATTCCTCCTGCTAAATATCTCAGCACAAATACTTTAAATATAGTGTTGGGAAACAAGGACTTTCAAACTTTTGGAAATGCGGTTAAGTCAAAGGCAAACTAACAGATGAAAGCTAAATCACCCCCTCCCACAAAAAAGAAGATACAACCTCGTTAACTCAACTGGCCCGGTTATATATATATATACATATATATATATATATATATATATATATATATATATATATATATATATATATATATATATATATATATATATATATATATATATATATATAAAAATATATATATATATATATATATATATATATATATATATATATATATATATATATATATATATATATATATATATATATATATATATATATATGATCCTAGACATATTTTCCAGGATCTTAAAGTCTGTTTTCGTGTCTTATGCTATATTCCCTGTATTCTTCGTACAATCACACTCATGGTCTTATCAGTAAAAATAGAGGCGTTAAGCTTTTATTGACAAAGTTAAATGATAAACACAACAGGACACCCGCGGGGATTTTTTTTTTTTTTTGTCAAAGAAAGCTTCTGAGCCTTGCAAATGAGCCACATTCAAAACAATCTTATTTAACTCGGTCCCATTAAAATCGACCATCGTGGATCCCAACCCTTGTATGATTCAACCCCTGTTCAATTCAACCCCTCCCATGTAATTCAACCCCATGCATGTTAACTCTATTCAAATAAACCTTTGTATATCTCAACCCTGCTGTAATTCAGCCCTGTTTAACTCAACTCCCATGCAATACAGCCCCATTCATTTCAGCCCTCATTCAATTCAACCCCCATGCAATTCAATCATATTTTAACAATCCCTATTCAATCCAACCTAATATTACGTGTAATCAGTAGCGTGCACAAATGGGCGTTGAGTTGCATAAGGTTGAGTCAAATATGGATTGAGTTTATCAGGGGCTGAGTTGCATGGCGTCGGCTTGAATGGGGGTTAAGCTAAACGAGGCTGGTATAAAAGAGGGCTGAGCTAAACAAAGGTCAAGTTGAATGGGCATTGAGCTGAACAAAGAGGTAATGGGGTTGAGTTCGGAAGGGTTTTAGTTAAACGGGGATTAAGTTACACGCAAGAAGTAAGGGGCAAGCAGTTCCGTATATGAAAGGGCCTGTCCCCTCCTCGACGCCTCGCTCTTTACACTAAAGTTTGACTTTTTCTCACAGCTCTACTTTTCAAAACAATAAAAAACTTTAGCGTAAAGAGCGGGATGTTGAGGAGGGGACAGATCCTTTTATATACGGATTAATTTCTGTTCGTTTTAAGTTTTAATGTCGTCCTTACTTTCAGTTAAAAAAAAACTTGTTTTTTTTATATTTACTTATATATAGGAGCTTAAAACCTCTACAGTAGGATTCTCTGATATGCCGAATCTGATCATATGATTTTCATTAAGATCAATTGATGTTTTGGGGATGTTTCCACCTTTTTCAAAAATTAGGCAAATTTCCTCACTCTCGTAACTTCTGATGGGCAGCATTAAACTTGATAGATACTATATATTTTGACTAAGCATCAAAATTTGATTCTTTTGATGCATCATTTGTTATCAAGACTATTTCTTAGAGTTTCGGTTACTATTGAGTCGTATCGCTCCTTACTCTCAGTTCGTTATCACGAACTGTTTGATAGAAATCTTGATCAGAAGAGAAAGTAAGTCAAGATCAAGATGAAAACAATTTTACAATTTTATCGACATTGCAGAATCCGCCAGACCTTCTATTTAGCTCTTAAAGAAATTTCAGCTTAGATTTCAGCTTAGATTTGAAAAAGAAATATAAATTTCAAATTTAGCTTTTGTGGAAAAAAAAAGAGTTTCCCAGCGCTTCTATGAATTTAGAGCGAGTCATATAGTGTGAGCGGCACTCTACTCAGCCATCTGTGACCACTCTAGGTCATTTAATTTTTTGTGGTTCCAATTTTTGTCAAAACAGACTTCCAACCCTTCCAAGAGTTCCGTGTAGACTGTTCTCAACGGTTGACATTTATGTTTTACTGTGGTTTAAGATTGAAAAAAATTGCATAATTTTATTGCTCCAGATATTACGACCGACCTTGCTTTGCTAAACAAGGGGCAGTTCAAATCTGTAATTTTTAGGTTTGTACAAGGGTTAATTCAGGGTTTTCCTCGAAGGGAAGGGGATATGTTTTTTTTTTTTGGGGGGGGGGGGGGGGGGGAGTTTACAAAAAACTTCAAAAGTATCAAAAATTTTTTATATGTATCTTTGTTATGTTTTTACGAGTGTGACAAAAAAATTTTTTTTAGGGGGGGGATGTCACAGCCAGCCAATACACACAGCATTTCTGTGTATTTATAGGCAATAGAAGATTGCACATCACCCCGGGATCTTTTGATCTAGAAAAATAATTTGAACGAGATCATCTCGCGCCAAAATATTGGGATTTATCATGTATATCAGATATGTTCTATTAGAGAACCAAATTTAACCTACTGGGCAGGTTTTATATCACGTCTATGACTGATCCCGCTGAGGCTCTTTAGTGGTAAGCTTTGGCTCTGATGTGACTCTACAGGAAGGACTGTAAAAACGAGCACTAAGGACGTGACTCCTCATGAAGGTGTCATGAAATTCCCTCAGTCCTTTAAAAAAGGTTAAGGCGTTGTATGCATGTCAATAATTTCAGTCACTGCTTAACCCAACGTCTTAGAAAACTTTCAGCATCAACAGGACAGAGTTAAGGTGATGAACGTTGGATTATGTAACTCGTTTTGAAGGTGTGGAAAACCTAACTATAAGAGGATTCTCTTTTTTTGATGGTCTAGCTAAAGTCTTCAGTCACTTTCAGAACGTTTTGACGTGAGAACTATGTCAAAGCTCGGTGTATGCATTCAGTTTATGCTCTATTCCTCCATCTGAAGGAATTTTTAAATTACCAAGGAAATCAAAATCAAATATTCCCCCTGGACCTGGAGGACAATCAGACCAAAAACCATAATTTTTGCGGTTTAGCACATTTTCGTCAGTGTTGTCATGTTGAACCATGAAAACAGATAATTATTATTGGTTACAACAATTTGTAACCAATAATAAACAATAATTTTTTATTATTGGTTAATTTGGAAAATTTTTTATTTAATTTGGACAATGCTTTTCGTCCGTACAAATTCAAATACAAATTCAAATTCAACTCGTATTAACAGTGTTTTGATTTCTTTAAACATCTCTACCTTCAAACAGGGCTGGATTTAAAGCTTTGACGCTTCTAGACCCAAGCGATTTTGTCGCCCCGTTTTCGCGAGATTTT
Organism: Artemia sp. Qi Xiang Cuo; assembly: GCF_049724085.1. Lineage (NCBI taxonomy): Eukaryota > Metazoa > Arthropoda > Branchiopoda > Anostraca > Artemiidae > Artemia > Artemia sp. Qi Xiang Cuo. The sequence goes on along the minus strand of NC_142808.1, from coordinate 22,459,502 downwards.
CGGGGAAATCCTCGAAAATTTGGGGATAGTAGAAGCACTGAACAGAACGCAACAGATGAACCAAAAGTAATGAAAGAGAGAGTTGATGCTGAATTCCCAGTTTTCATTCTTCGGAGATTTCTGACAGTTTATAAGTGGCCACGGAATTCCTGTATTGTTTTAAAATCACTTTCTGTGAACAGGCAGCGTGGTGGCGGACTACACCTGGCACTTTGAGGATAAATCATATCAGTGCAGTTTTTGTTAAGAAATAGGTCACTCAGTGATAGTTTATTGCGTCCCCTGGCATTGTGTGGCCCTAAGCCCGGGCGTATTGGTAAGTCATGCCCTGATTTCAAAGGAAAGCCACAGTTCCTTAAACTGTTTTGTGCCTTACATTTTTACTGAAGTTTCTGAAAAATCATTCTTTTTGCTAAAAAATCAGTAACAATGTCATCCCACCCAAAATAGAATGGCGCATCTTATGCTGTTTTTTTTTATTATTCTTTGCATAAGTTTAAAAGACAAAAATATTTGTAAAGCGTATTATAATCCAATGGTTACATTCAAACAACCCCATCTGCCTCAATTAAGGCATGAGCGACACTGAAAACATTTCTTATGTAAGAAAGACAAAGGGAGACATGGCCAGACATTTGACATTGGAGATACACGCAAAAAGTTCTTCAGTACCTCCAGCCAGAGGCGTCATATCAGGGGGGGGTAGTTGCCCCCCCCCCCCCAATAATTTGGAGAAAAAATTATTATATAGCTCATGCTCCTTGACTATCCGAATATGGACCCCTCTTGCCCCCCAATAAAAATGCTGGAGCTAAGCTCCTGCCTCCAGATCAAAGACTTCCTTACACAATTTTATGTTTGTACACGCCAATCTGAAGTAACATCTACCATCTACATACTGTAATTTTTAGACTCTATTCTCCTTTCAATTCTTAAACAAAAAACACATTCCAATGACAAACTTATAAGTATTCTTATTATAACATAAATATACCCTTTTTAGACGTGATGTTCTAGAAACGAGTGAAAAATACAAATTGCAACAGCTGAGCAAACTGGTCATTGACAGAGTCACGCACTTTTGTTGGCGTACGTTCAAGGAAAAACCCAGAAATAGTACTGCAAAAATTTCAACTTCTATAATTATTGTAACATAAGGTAATTATTAAGATTACACAAGACCCAATACCGTCCATTCTGAACTCTTTTTGTAAAACATCTCAAACTCAACATTAGAAGTTGGAATAGTTTTAATTTTTCATTTAATAGTTTTTAATAGTTTTTGTTTTTAATATTGCCAGGTTTCAGGCTCCGAACACACTTCTTAGTCTCCAGAATCTCGTGAATAAGTTCATCACCAGATACCAAATATCTGATCATAAGAATGATGGTGTCTGGTAAAAGTATAAACCTTAAGACTGACCCTAGCTTCGGGTTCTGGGTAAACAAAATTACCACTATTGAAATGGGACAAAACTTCCCTACTTTAACTGTGGTCATAATATCCAACAAATGGTGTACGACGAAGCAAATATGCCACGAAGAAAAGAGTATAAACTTAAAATATTTGGAACATAGTCGTCAATGTATAAGGAAAAACATCAGGAATATAACAAGGAACATTGAATTAAATTATTACGTTAAGATATTATCCAAATTTTTAAAACATAATTTGTATGTATATGAAACACAAACTACGTTATTAAATAAAAAATTAAAAAGAATACAAAATACAAGGAAAAATCCATATATTTTACGTACCTGATAATGTATTCTTTCGTCCTTTATCAATGAATATTGAAAAGACAAAATGCCAAACGTCACCTTTTTAACGGTTTCTTCTTCTTTTAACTGAAGCCTTTGTCGTCAGTAACTAATTTGTTTGATAGGACAATATTTCCCCTTTTTAGGAAAGACGAGGTTGACTTGATAAGAGTCACGTTTCACGAAATGATAGCGGTCAGTTTAGATACTTTTTTCCTGATTGTAGTTTAGTAATTAACAAACAAGTGTATCTATGATAGTTGCCTCAGATATGCGCAACTTGAACTTGAAATTGTTTTACATTTCCCAAGAATAAAGGGCTTTACATCCATTTTTCTTCGGTAATACTATTATTGGCTCTGACAAACATTTTGGGTGTAGATGACCCCAGGGGAGTCGTTTTACAAAATGTAGGAGTAGGGCAATAGTTTTTCAAAATAAATTTTTTTAATGAAGATACAAATAAAAGCTATTTTTCAAAACTTTGGGGGTAGCGATTTTGTTTTTTTTTATCTTTTTCAATGAAAATATGTAAAAAAAATATTTTCCAAAATCTATGAGGGAGATGAATGAGATATAGGGGGTAAACTTTTTAATCTCCAGTATCTCATAATAAAGTATTTTCACCAGATACCTGATAACTGACAATAAGATTGATGGCGTCTGGTGAAAATAAAAACCTCGAAAATGACTCTAGCTTCAGGCCCCGTCCCGTAAGTATACGCCACTGGGTGACCCTGTCTGATAAAACTAGTGCCTCCGATTACCACCTTCACATTCTATTGAGTGCTGCCACCAACTTCGTCAAGGATTACTATGAGGCATCGTTTCGCAGCCTTTTTAATGTAAGTCCCCTCCCCCAATAATTCAGTTAAGAGTGAAGTATGTCCCCTCTCAGTCCTTGCATAATAAATGAATCCAAGGATGGTTAATTGTTTTTACAGTAGAGAAAATCATCTAGTTAGCAAGTGATTTAATCATTTTTCTAATGTTCATTTTCATATGTTTATGTATTTGTATGTTCAATTTATTGAAAGATATTAACTCCCAAGTAAAAGGCTTTTTTACGTGCAATCCTTTAATGGTTTTTGGCTGACTACAAGCTTTTGCCTAACGATAGGTTAAAAGTAGAAACACTAGTATTGAAAAAAAAAATCACCAGTGCCATCTAGTGAGTGGTGACTTTGTATGACCCAAAACTGCTGCACATTTTGTTTTTTCAGGAGCTTTCAAATATAAAGGAAGGTAATGAAAGCAGAATTCTGTCCTAAATAAGGGCACCAGCTTAAAATTAACTAGCCTACTTAACCTTCATCGATTTTCCCAACTAAACCTTTGTGTGCTTTGTGCATGTCAGATTTTGACTGAAAATCTTACAAAAATAAAATAAAAAGTAATGACTAATTTCATCTTTAATCCTACTGCATTGTAAATTAATCATATCAAATATTTAATTTTCTTTAAAATTTTACATTTTTTTTAACATAGTTGCCAGATGCTACGCTGTAAAATTTCACTAGTAGTTTTAACTCTTATCTTCTCGTGGTAAATTATCGAAATTCAAACTCTTATAAGTTTCTCATTCTCTTAGTTCTTGTCTATGAAGCACAACCTCAAACCTAAGGGATGATGCAGAAAGGTCGTTGTATGTCGTTAATTTTATGTAGGTATTTGTATGTTCTTAATATGTCAAATGTACAGTTATATGAGCAAAATTGTTCGTGTGTTCTGTACAAACCAGAACCAAAACCCAGGTAACTTATTTGGAGTAGACTAGATTTTTACTTTAAATCATTTTTCTTTTTAATTGCGGGTCAATTAGTACTTTCACAAAAATTTTAGCTTTAGTCCTATAAAACTACTAATTAATTACATCAATTATTCACACTGGGATAATTTATCCCAATATGTCAAATGTACAGTTATATGAACAAAATTGTTTTCGATGCATTTTGAAGGGGTAAATTGGCCTGAGGAAATCCTAAAAAGTAGAGATTTTGCTAATTTTAAAAGGTCAGGAAAATCTGTCCATGTGGGCATGGCACATATATTTCTTTGTTATTAATAACAAATCGGTATGAGTTATCAATATTATTTGTATTATTATTGTTGTCGTTATTGTTATTACTATGTGTATGAGTATTAAATGTTATTTTGTTGTGTCATCATTATGGTATTATGTGTCTTAATTTTTGTGTTCTGTTTTAGCTATTGTTATTGCTATGTATTTTTCTTATATTATTATTATTCCATTGTGTTGCTATTGCTGTGTTAATATGTTACTCTCATTGTTCTGAACCATTGTTGTCGTTATGTATATTATTATTATGTCTGTAAGTAATTTTTTTCCGGGACCTATAGAGGCTGTCGTAGCAATAAATATCTTCTATGCCTCTAGCTGCTCGATGTGTTATCTAGCTATTTAGAGGTATGCTTCTATACCTCTAGATGGCTAGATAATAATCTCCCAGCTGCAATTTAATGGTTATATAGACTGCTTAAGACCATTGAATAATAATTTTTAAAATCAAAAATTGAAAGAAAACACAATCATCTACTATTGAGCCAAATTGCGAATTGTTGTATACTAACCTACAACGTAAACAGAAAAAGACGAAACTTTTGTTTAGTGTTCAATGGGATAGAATATTTGCAAGGGGAGATTCCAAAAAAATTTCTTTCCCAAAAATGTATATGATAATCCACCAGAATTTGTAATTTTTCTAATTGTATCAATGTTTATTAGCTTGTCTGAGTGATATCATTGTTATCGATGGAAGGCTATTCTTATCACGTATGAATTTTCATAAGTTCATTATTAGTTTTACTCTGACAGATTTAAATATGTTGTAAAAGAGTTTGGCAATTTTTCCATCCAAAATCAATTGAAAATGTTGCCAGTTCCGTGTTATTGAGCACGTACTGGGATTTGAAAGCTAAAAGTATTAGTTGGACTTTTGACATGTCATATTTTACATCATTCTTTCTAGTTTTTATCTTATCAATAAATATTAATGAGGTTGAAAATTAAAAATGAAAGGATGCATAATTACTAAGAAATAGATCATGAGGAGTGTTCAGCAAAATAAACATAGGAGGAAGTCTTCTAACGAAAATACACAATATTAATTTAGAATTTAAATTTTCGTTACCTTGAATAATAGTAACCACACCTTGAGTAGTGCAATTTTTTGTTCATATATGTTTTATAAATTGTCTACAATTAAGTGTCAAAGGGTATACCCTCCTCCCAAAGCCATTAATCCAGGATTATGTATTTTTTCATTTTAATTTAACCACATTTCATATGGACCATTGAATTGCCTATAAGTTATACGTACCCCTTATAACTTGCCCGTCAAGTTCAACAACTAAAAACAAAATATTCCAATTGAGAATTTTATTGTGCAAAATAAATACATAAATAATTTATTTATTTATTAAAATAAATAAATAAACCATTTATTTAAATAAATACAATAATGGTTTATTTATTCTCAAAGCAATGTAATAAAAAAAAGCTCAATTGTGGCAAAGAGACTGAAGGGGATAGTAACCCCTTTATATTTAATGTAGAGCCGAAAAAGATCTCCCTTTTTTTCGGTTACTGTATGTTCTCCCTGTTATCTTAACATGTATGCGATTGTTGTTTGTTTTATGTTGTAGGAGATAGAGGGGACCAGCCATGATTGGGACACAAATTATTTAGTGCCTGTAAAACTAATTGTATACACCATATTTGTATGCAGAGACGTAGTTATATACCAAATTGAACTAATGTTATTCATTAACACACTATCAAATTATTTGCCGTCAAAGGGTTTCTAGTTTATATTTATATTATATTAGAAAACATTTTGTAAAAAGCTCAAATTTTTTTTTTCAGTCTTCTGTAGGAACTGTGAAAAATTGAAAATGTATAAACATGCATAGATATGAACAGACATAGACACATTCAACATGTATGTATACGTCCATTCATAAATACCTACATCCATGCATACGCGTATACATAAATAACCACGGTCGAGGCTAAAGCTTGAAAAAAAAGTAATTTAAGTTTGACTTATCTGGGTCTCATAAGGTTCAAGTCAGCGTAACTGCGTCCTTTCAATAAGTAACATCAATCTTGGCACCAATCTCAAAGACTCAACAAGACCTCTAGATACGGTTCAGGGTCTGTTCCAGGGCCAATACCTTCGTCAGCCCCCAAAACGTCCCATGCTCTCAGGGTGTACCACATATCATTATTACTGTTCTTGCCAATAGCATTTATCCATAGAAAACCAAACCAACTTATCAGGCATGCACTTTACCTGCTTAAGTTCCTTAAGTTCATAATCATGTCATGACTTTCTTGATTTTTAATTCAGTTAAGCTTATTTCTTTTTTAAATGATCCACGTTAAACACCACGTTAACCACGTTAGTGTGGTTAGTATATTCTATATATATTATCTTTATATGTCAGTAATAATTGTGTATGTATGTATTTTTTTTTATCGAAAATGGCTCCATATATTTTCGGAAAAATTGGTATCTTGGGATATTCTCGATAAAAAAACGATCTAGATAGGTCAAAAGTCTGAGAAAAATCGTTAAGAGCCTTAATTTTGGTTTTTGTAAATGACTTCAAGTACTATGTTATTACATCATATAAGCATTTCTTATGACATCATTAATGGCATCATATAAGTATTTCTTATATGATGTCAAGCATAGCATAAATAAGATTGTTGAGTGTCCAACGCAATAGTTATTTATATAATGTAATGTCTGTTGAAAGGCCCAAAAAACGAAATTTGCAGTTGCGGCTACTATAAATGATGATTCTTTGGAACCAGCACCTGAACTATCAATCGTGATAAGATGTGAAGTTTGACAACCTGGAACATCATTTGCGACAACACCAATACGGGCAGCTAAAGCAAAGGCCATTGCTAAAAAGTTAGGGAGTCAAAAATGAAAATGTAGAGCAGCGAGTCAATGAAAATCAACCTGGACAGCAATAATCAAGACGTGTCAAAATTTAAAATGAGAGCAACGGCAGTTCAGTTCGGAATTTTGGCATGTATAAGGTCATCAATACCTACCACAATTGTGTTAAAAAAAAAACAACAAAGGTGTGGTGACATGTCTCTCTTGAATACAAAAGTGAGCGAAGGTGTAACGAAAGCAAAAAGACTAATATTGCTAGTGATGTGGATTGAGTTTAGGTTTTCGACTTGGATAAAGTTATCACTATATACCATACCTTTGAAAATCAAAAATATGGACTGGATAAATCGTTGGAAAAAAAAAGAAGTTTTTGTTCCACCACTTGAACAATTAAAAGAAACAAAGATTTGACAAAAGACAATCCAAGGCAAAAGAAGAAGTTTTTGTCCTACCACCTAAACAATTAAAAGAAACAAAGGTGATCGTCAATGCTTTCCATACCTTGTAAAATCAAAAACCTGGACTAGATAAATCGTTCGAAGAAACAAAATTTGTCCCACCACCTAAAAACAATTTAAAGAAAAAAAGGTTCGGCAATTTGTCTTTTATAATGACAAAAGACAAGCCGAGGCATAAGTTAAAGGTCCAATAAAAAATTTAATTTTACAAAGGTATCACTTCTAATTTAAGGTCCATTTAGACGTCATAACATCAATAAAAGGCTCAAATTGTCTGCGTTTAGAAGACAAGTGACAGTGAGAATCTATATATAGAAGCCTGCATTGTGCCCCGTACTTTTGTTAAAAAAACAAAGGTTCGGCGATACGTAATTCATAATGACGAAAGATAAGCCGAGGTGTAACGAACCAAACAAATTGAAAATGATAGTAAAGATGATTGGATTTTAGATTTTGACATGGATAAGGACATCAATACCTACCATACCTTTGTCAAAAAAAAAGATTCGGCGATGTGTCTTTCATAATGACAAACGTAAGCCGAGGTATAACGAAAGCAAAAAAACTGAAAATGACAGCAATGATGATTGGGTTTGGGTTTTCTACATGGATAAGGACCTCAATATCTACCATACCTCTGAAGATAAAAAATATGACTAGATAAATATCTGGAAGAAAAATAAATTTTTATCCTACCACGTGAACCATTAAAAGAAACAAAGGTTCGGCGATATGTCTTTCATAATCACGAAAGATAAGATAAGGCAAAAGAAGAAGTTTTTGTCCCACCACCTGAACAATTAAAAGAAACAAAGGTGGTCGTCAATGCCTTCCATACCATGTAGAATAAAAAACCTGGACTAGATAAATCGCTGGAAGAAAAAGAAGGTTTTTGTCTCACCACCTGAACAATTAAAAGAAATCAAGATTCGGCGATATGTCTTTCATAATGACAAAAACAAGCCGAGGCAAAAGCTAAAGGTCCAATAAAAAAAAATGTAATTCTACAAAGGCACCACTTCTAATTTAAGGTCCTATTGGACGTCATGACATCAAGAAAAGGCTCAAATGTTCTGCGTTTAGAAGACAAGCGATAGTGAGAACCTATATATAGAAGCCTGCAACGTGCCCCATACCTTTGTTAAAAAAAAAAAAAAAGATTCGGCGATACGTATTTCATAATGACGAAAGATAAGCCAAGGTGTAACGAACCAAACAAATTGAAAATGATAGCGAGGAAGATTGGGTTTTGGATTTTGACATGGATAAGGTCATCAATACCTACCATACTTTTGAAAATCGAAAATATGGATTGCATAAATCGTTGGAAGAAAAAGAAGATTTGTCCCAACACCTGACCAATTAAAAGAAATAAAAGATTCGGCGATACGTCTTTCATAATGACAAAAGACAAGCCAAGGCAAAAGAAGAGGTGTTTGTCCTATTGCCTGACCAAGTAAATGAAACGAAAATGGTCGTCAGTGGCTTCCATACCCTTAAAAATCAGAAACCTGCACAAGATAAATCATTCGAAAGAAAAGAAGTTTATGCCCCACCACCTTAACAATTAAAAGAAACACGGTCTTGGCAATATATCATTCATAATGATAAACCACAAGCCGAGGCAAACCTTATAAGTCCAATAAGAAAAGTGTAATTTTACAAAGGTTCCACTTCTAATTTAAGGTCCATTTGGACGTCATAATATCAAGAAAAGGCTCACATTGTTTGCGTTTAGAAGACAAGCGACAGTGAGAATCTATATATAGAAGCATTTCGCGTGCCGAGTGCCGGGGCCCGGCGGCGAAGCCGCCGGTCTCCCGGTACTTGTATATATTTGTATGATATTGTATATTAGTATATATGTATATTGCAACCTTGAGGATACTTTGAGTTGTGGTATGTCTGTTATGAATTGAACGATTGACCAGCGGCAATATCCATTTTAATAGCATTAAAATCGGCAGTTTGGTAAATTTATATTTATTTTGTTACATTTAGTTACATTCATTGCCTAAGAAACTTAGGGCATTCTAAACAGTGCCTGATTAATCACTACCTTACCTGATGGTTCTAGTCATTTTACAGATTGTCCAGCCCTAAAGAATGAGGAATAAGTTTCCACTTAATCTATTTGCCTATTATAATCTCTTAGGAGTGACCTCTTAGGGTCACTCCTCAGTTAATCTTCCTCCGAATGTTAGAATTCCGTAGCCCAAGAGGGTGTTCTTGCTTTAAACTAAGCTAAACAAAAGGATTACGGAGCCCTGCCTTAGTAAAGCGTAATAAGGCATCAGTGTATTATATATTCATTTATTTTTCTTCAAGTCACTTGGTATGGAAGGAGTTGTCGTAGCAACTTCAAAAGAGGCTCATTCGATTGGATATTGTAAGTTCTAGTGCCCTTTTTAAGAGTAAAAAGTGATTGGAGGGCAACCAGACCCCTCCCAATATTGTTTTAGCTGCCCCCTGCCCCCAAGGACATCCAATCAAGACTTTGATACAGCCATTTTGTTAGGAATAGTTTAAAGGTCTGATAACTATCCCTTCGGGGATGACAAGAGCCCCCAAACCCCTTGGAGCTAGGGCTGTAAGCTATACAAGTTGTCCGTTGTTTGCATAGTTTTTTTTTTATGGGAAAAAAAAGCATGTATTATCATTGGTTGCCAAAACGTCTGATTAAGGCGAAACTGTCGGAATGCTGAACTGAATCGAAACACAATATGTGCATACAGGTTTTTAAAATAACTGTCAGATATTTCTCAGGAACGGCTTAGGGTATTAAGTTGAAACTTACAAAGTAAATTGAGAGTGAATTTGAACTAATCAGACACAATATGCATACTACTATTATTAACCTACTACTACTACTATTACTACTACTACTAATACTACCACCACTGCTTCTAATACTGCGATTGTAGCTGCAACCAAGACTACTTGCAACTGCAATTGTGAACACTTGTGACAGCAACTAGATCTGTGACTTATTGCAACTGTGACTACTTGCGAGTACGACTGCAACTACTTACTATTGCGACTTTGACAACTTGCAACTGCGACTACTTGTGACTGCGATGACTTGCAACTGCAGCTGCAGCAACTTCGGACTCCGACTGCAACTACTTATGACTGTGACTACTTATGATTGAGACAGCTCGTGAATGCGACTACTTCCGACTCTGACTACTTGTGACTACTACCATAACTTATACTGCTTTTATTACGAGTACTACTGCAATTGCGACTGAGATTGCGACAGCGGTCAATATATACCAAATCATATTATTGAGTTAGGACTAAAGTGAATATACCACTCGATGCCTTTTTTTATGCTAATTACGAATATAATAAGCATTTCTATCGAAAATGAATTCCAGCCCCCCTCATATAGGCCAATTCAGGGTTAGGTTAGGTTAGGTTGGGTTAGGTTAGGTATAGCCTATATAGGGGGGGGGGGGGCTGAAATTCATTTCCCATAGAAATGCTTATTATATTTGTAATAACCATAAAAAAAGGCATCGAATGGTGTATTCACTATATTTGAAACTCAATAATATGATTTGGTATATATTGACCCCTTTTTTTTATGCTGATTACGAATATAATAAGCATTTCTATTGGAAATGAATTTCAGCCCCCCCCCCTATATCTGCCACTTCAGGGTTAGGTTAGGTATAGCCTATATAGGGGGGGGGGGCTGAAATTAATTTACAATATAAATGGTTATTAGCCTATATTCGTAATCAGCATAAAAAAAGGCATTGAATAGTGTATTCACTTTAGTCCTAACTCAATAATATGATTTGGTATATATTGCCTTTTTGGTCAGTATATACCAAATCATATTATTGAGTTAGGACTAAAGTGAATACACCATTCGATGCCTTTTTTTATGATAATTACAAATATAATAAGCATTTCTATCAGAAATGAATTTCTGCCCCCCCCCTATATAGGCTATACCTAACCTAACCCTGAATTGGCCTATATAGGGGGGGGGGGGCTGAAACTAATTTTGGTCAATATATACCAAATCATATTATTGAGTTAGGACTAAAGTGAATACACCATTTGATGCTTTTTTTATGCTTATTATTAATATAATAAGCATTTCTATTGTAAATTGATTTCATCCCCCCCCCCTATATCTGCCCATTCAGGGGTAGGGTAGTTAGGTTAGGTTAGGTATAGCCTCTATAGGGGGGGGGGGCGGAAATTTATTTCTAATTAAAATGATTACTATATTCGTAATCAGCATAAAAAAAGGCATAAAATGGTGTATTCACTTTATTTGAAACTCAATAATATGATTTGGTATATATTGACCGCGACAGCTACTGCTACTTCCACTGCTGCTAGAATTGAATTAAATTAAAAGGGTTCAAGTGAATCCAGGTTTTCAAAGTAGCATAGGTGCAATATCTCAGAAACGGAATGGAGCATTCAGTTGGAACTTCCAGGGAGAAACGAGGAGCATCTGTGCATTATCCTAGGAACAGCTATGGGTATTACATTGTAACTTCCAAGGCAAGTTTTGGTTTTGTTGAACTAAGTCAACAAAATATGCATCCAAGGTTGTCAAAAGTGCGTATCTTCGATACATAAGGAAAGGGTAAGTTTGCTAAGTTGACAACTTTCAGGAAATGTAAAAGGGGGTATTGAACTAAATCAATAGAAACTAGGTGCATCTGGGTTGTCGAAAGGGTGTATCTGCAAATATCTTGGGAGTGGTGAAGGGTATTAAGTTAAAACTCTAAGGGCGTATTGAGGGAGATATTGAACCAAATGAAAAGACATTATGTGCGCCTAAGGTTTTCAAAAGGGTGCATCTGAGATATCTCAGGAACAGTTAAGAGAATTAAGTTGAAACTTTCAGGGCAAGTTAATTGGGATAGTCGACTAATATTTTTAATTGGGATTCTTAATAATTTTATTCTATTTTATTAATTGGATTTTTAATTGGGATAGTCGATAACATAATGGTGGTCAGAACGGCCTTAAACCTATAGAAGACCAAAGACTGTATTGATTTTCAATCCATTTATTTGAATAATATTCGTAATACCCATCCATCCAACGTTTATTGAATTATTGCTATTACATTTGTTACAATTTTTTTTTAAAGATATATAAATAGCAATCAAAACCTTGATTCTTAAGAACAAAAACCGAAAATAGCTTTACAATTATACCTTTAATTAATAATTAAAACATATGTTAATTAAAAATGAGTATAAATTAATTTAGAGACATTTTTTCCATGTAAGAAGTATTTTTAAGAAAAGTAAAGACCCACATTAAACCTGTGAAGGAACAGGAATAAAGTCAAGGAGTAATTCAAGCGTAAAACGAACTTAAATCAAAATTAATAATTAAATGAAAGCAAAAAAAACAAACCAGAAATTACATTAAATAATCCATTCAAACTTAAAACAAACAGAAACTACCAGATCGAGTATAAAGAAGAACAATGAACAAAGAGAGAAACAGTCTATATTAGACAATCATAACAAAGTCTAAATTTCTATGAAAACAAATTTATTTAAATAAATCCAAATGAACTATTTTTTTGGTAACAATTAACATTACTTAATCCAAAAGTAAATTCAGACATTTAAGTAAGCAAATGAATTCAGTTTTACATCTGATCTTTCAAGATTAGAGTATATAAGATAATATATTCGAAATATCTTTGAAATTTGTTAGGACTTCAAAGACCTAAAAATATACGTAACTAGCATGCTAAACTTTCCTCGGTGGTTGTATTTTCACCAACTGATCTTCAGTTTTATCAGTTTTGATATCTCCAGGTTGATGAGAGGCAGTTTCAGTTTCATTCTTTATGACTTGTTCAGGGTAATTCAGCTTATTTTTTTCCTCTTGTAACGTTCCTGCTTTTAGCTCTTCAGTTATTTCATCACTTTCATTAAGAATACTCTCTTCTCCAGTTTCTTCTACACTGTTTGTTTCTCCTAAATTTGATAAAATTTTCCCATCTTGTTTTTTTACTATATCTGAAATACTGTGTACAGGAAAATCAACTTGTTCTATTTCAGTGTGTGTTTGTACATCTACATTCTCATATTCTTGTTTTTTCATAGGTACTAGCTGCTTAAGTACATTTTCTTTTTCCAAAATTATTCCGGTCTCCGAGAGCATCTCAATTAGCCTATCAGTGTTTTCTTCTACATTTGCTGTAGTACTTTCTTTGTTTTCCAGAAATCCATCGTTTCTAACAGCATCTGTGCAAACATTTAATTTTTCTTTTTCTTCACCAGCTTCAGTATCTGTCGTGTTTTCATCTTCTTGATTAGCTCTCGTCAGTACATCTTCACTTTTTTCGTCTTCAGTTTCAATAAGGTTTTCAGGGGGTTGTTCTTGATCAATGAAACCGTCTTTATCTATTCCTTCTAATCCTTTTGTATTATTTTCACTTGATTCGGCAGTTGAAATTTCTTCTTGAAAAATTTTTTCTAATGCTTCCTCCTTGACTGGCCCTACATTAGTTCCTTCAGTTTTTTTGTTGGACGCTTCTTTCAAATTTTCTTCAACTATCCTTTCAGAAACTTCTTTTCTATCTTCATGAGAGATCTCTTTCGTGTCTTCTTCATGTTTTTCTTCGACGTCCTCTTCTGAGACTATAGCCTCATCAAAGTCTTCTTCATATTTTTCCTCGTGTTCCTGGGTCACATGTTCTGCCTCAACTGTGGCGTCCTTCAAGTCTTGTGATGCATTCACAACAGATTTATTTACAGTGTCTTCAGTTCCTTTATCATTTCCATTTATTGGACAGTCAGTAATTTCCTTACAAGTTTCTTGCTTTTCGTTCTTTTCTTCTCTTTGTTCTGGTGAAGAAGATAGAATCTCATCAGTTTCGTTGTTCCAATCCTTGGTCTGAGTCACTGTTTTTTCCTGACTCTCATCAACAGCTGGATTGCCTTCCTCTCGTTCTTCTGAAGAGTGTGTCAAATCATTTTGACCATTGTTATGAATGTTTTGATTCCTCTCTAATTCTGCCTCTGCATCTTGGGAGAACAGAACATACTCGGTTAAAGGAGTCAAGGGAGTTGACGCCGTTGACTTGCTCTAAAAATAAAATACATATTTTAATATTCCGAAGGCTATCTCGCCCACACATCAGCTTGGTCGGATGAAGTCGACCAGAAAACCTCCGTGTGAAAGAGTTTTCAGAGTATTTTGTGATGATAAAACAAAATAAAAGCTAATTATTAATTTTAGGTTAAAGATGATTAAGCAGCATGATATATTCATGATGAAAGGTCGTGGTAACAGCTTCTAAGCGTTTGGTGCCCCCCAAGGCCGTTGAGAGGACGACCATCTTCAGATATCTCCAAACCTTTGTCTTAATAAGAAACTTGGTAAACTTGCCGTCTAATGTGATGGATAATAGTATTAAATACGAGGTATGGAAGCCAAGCGCTGCATACAACATTTTTGTGGTCCTTAAATATGATTCCATGCTACAGTTTACATTTCCTCGAGCTTTTTAACAGCAGATCCTTTTGATTTTTAATTCTCTATTAAGTGGAAAAAGGAAGCCGCATCAAGTTAAAAAAAAATTATGGGCTTGGTCAACCCCCATCCCATTTTAGAACATTTATATCGCCTAATAAATTGATATAAAAGTTAAAGACAATATATTTTTTATCCTGTAAAGAAAAATCACGCAGAAATATATAAACTGACCACCAGCGCTGCAGGGAAGCACCGATTAGTCACAAAAGAATCTTGGGTTCAACTTCCATGCCAGCAGTAATTTTTCAGTTTTTTTTGTAACGATGCTTTAAGAATTAATCTGCTTAATTAGAGAAATATATGTAAAACTTCGGTATTTAAAAATTGAAAAAAGAATTTATGAAAATTGGTTTGTTTGGTAAAGTCATAGCTGAATAAAGTATATCCCAAAAAAGATTTAGGTGAGGGAGGGTGAAATGTCAAAAAGGCAAATTCATGTCATAATTTTCTTATTTATTATATAATAAAGTTTACTGCATTGTTGAGCTTGCTGACAAAACGCTCATCAAAATTGCCATCCCTTTTACATTTCACTGGATTTTTGAGGGGGGGTCGTTGGTTTTCATATTAGAAAAATTTCCTCCTATTAACCTTCCCTTGCATTCCAAATTCCCCCTCTAAAAGAGTCCCCAGTAATGGGAGAAGGGAACCACGCCTCAAAAAATTCGAAACACTCAAATTAATTGTATTACTAAAACTTAAGGGATTAAGTTTCCCTTCCCTCTAATTTGATCCTATGGGTTTTCCAGAAATCTCAACCAATGAATCAATCTTCTGAGCTTCAAAGACCCTCCCACCCCAGCAGCATTTTACAGTCACTCCCTCCCTTAAAGCTTAATGTGAAAATTTGATTTGTATGGAAGCTATAAGCCCTCACCCCCCTTAAAGTAAGTCTCAAACAGATTTTGTATAAAAACCACACTACTTATAAAGATCACTTACATGTTTTGAGAAGAAAAGTGTGATAACAAGTTTTTTTATCATGTATTTTTAAATATGAACCCTGTTGAAGATATGAATCGGGAAAATGAGGCTTGGCAGCCCTAGAAGCTCAGCTAATCCCTTCCTGTAATGAAAAAACTTGGATACTTGTCTTCGTCTCGTCGTTGTTTCAGAACAAAATGGTTATACTAGCAAAACATTTTCTTTCCAAGAATCAAATTTGAAATTTAAGTTTTGGGGCTCTATTCCATTCTTGTAAGACCTTCTCCAATGCAGACCAGAAACATAGATAGATAGATAGATAGTGTATTTCAAAAGCCCAAGAGCCATATACACACAAAAATTTATGAAAAATAAAGAAATCACAACAGAACAAATTACGAAACACACATTAACATGATACATAGCGAACAATACCTTATGGTAAATTATCGAGAAAGTCAGTTTAATTCCATATAATAAATAATAGTTAATTGTAAAAACTTTTCCTTGTTTCTAATCCCTTCTCTATGTACACACCAATACGAAATATTGTGGTTGGATTACTACTTTGTAAAATTTTAGGAAGCAGCAAAACAATCCCATGTAAGTAATTTTCCCTTTAATCAGAGAGCACCGGGCACTTTTGCAGAAAATGGTCCAAATCTTCGTCCTCATCCCTACAAAGAGGACACACATACCGACCATCAGGATGTGCTATCCCCCTGTCGAACACCATTTGCCTGCTCTGGATTGAAAGGCAATTCGCCCTAAGCTGAATCCATTGACATAAAATCATAGCCGGTAAATTAAATTTAAAATAAATTTACTCTCCAAAACTAGGTTTAACCTGATTATAATGATTCAATGTAGCAGAATTTAAAACCAGCCCTTGCAAATACTGAATTTCTTGACCCTCTAAGATAAATCGTACCTGGCCTACTAAATTTGTTGGTAGATCACGGGAACCAAGACCTTCATTGCATAATTAAGGCATCCCTACTCTTACTAGTAATGACCTGCTTTAGGACGGCCACAACAGTGATGAGACATACCCCAAGATTTGATAGCAAGGAGCTCTTGCTAGTCTATCCTCATTACACCCAAAAAGTTTCAACCAAACCCTAAGTATCAAGATAGACCTACGTAGTTTTAACGAAAACAGGCCCATATCACCTTTCAGAATCTGTGAATGAGTTGTCTGATGTAATCCAAACAGTCTTTTGTAATACTGGAGCTGGAGAGACTCCAAATTTTGTGCCGCTTCTCCGCCCCAAATCTCTGCTCCATATTTTATTACTGGTAACATTTCTGTATTAAATATTCTTTTATGTATTTTTAGGTTTTCAATTCCCACTATCTTCAGATTTATACAAATTGCAGACATGGCCACTTTACCTCTATTAATTAGTTCATCAACAGGACTCTTTAAACGTCCATTTTCCGACAAAACAAATCCTAGATATCTTTTTATTTTGCTTACTTTCAGTTCTTTACTCTATAATCGAAATTCATGATTATCTTCGCTACTTGTTTTCCTTGTTTTAAAAATAAAGACTTCGCTCTTTTCAATATTTATCCTTAGTTTTTTCATCTGCGAATATTCTTCTATAAGACTCAAAAGCGTCTGCAGATCTTGCAGTGTACTAGCCACCAAAGCAATATCATCTGCAAATAATAGTAGTGATAGTTTATGGGTCCCTAGACTAACTTTTGGAGCCCATCTATTCTCTAGATAATCAACAACATCATTTATAGAAATATTATAAAATATTATATAATAGCCTAGAAAACCTGTTACCAACTAACACGATTCCACTCACACAAATATACATACTTACTATCAACCTTACAAAAAAATGAGGGAGCCCAATTCTAAACACAGCACCTTTCAATAGCTCTCTATCAACACTGTCGAATGGCGTGTGAAGGTCCCGAAATCCCACACAAAGACAAGTTTTTCCCTTTCCATATTTATCAATTAATGCCTTTAAAATAAATATTTCATCTACTATCCCGTAACCTGTCCTAAAACCTCCTTGTTCTTCATGTATTATATTATTTTTATTTAACTATTTAGAAAGCGTGGTATCTAGTATTTTCTCCATTACCTTACTTAAAGCAGGGACAAGCGCTATTAAACGATAATTCATGTGCAACTTAGGGTTTCCTCTCTTAAAAAAGCGGCATAAGCAATGATCTCTTCCACTCAATTGGCCATCGTCCTGAAGTTAACACCTTATTACAAAGAAAAACAATTATCGACATAAAAATTGAAAGAAAATTCTTAAATAATGTTATTGGTACACCATCAACACCCGCAGCCGAGCCTCCTTTTAAATTCTTGAATACAAACTTAATCTCATCA
Organism: Artemia sp. Qi Xiang Cuo; assembly: GCF_049724085.1. Lineage (NCBI taxonomy): Eukaryota > Metazoa > Arthropoda > Branchiopoda > Anostraca > Artemiidae > Artemia > Artemia sp. Qi Xiang Cuo. The sequence goes on along the minus strand of NC_142808.1, from coordinate 22,441,515 downwards.
TTACTCACTTCCCCTACTAAATCATAATCATGTTCCTTCATAGAATAAACAACCATCTCTGTGGTATGTGCTACCTCTTGTATTTCTGCACAATCACCTTCCAAGCTTTCCAGGTAATCAGGCCATGAATTGGCGTTTAACTCCATAATTATACCATGTATATCTTTTCCATCTTCTTCTAACGCTTTCAACTTATTTGTTACATGCAACTTCATAAGCTCCTTTTTAAATGTTTATGATCCTTATCGGTTAAATAATATCTAATTTATTTTTGTAAACCCTCTAACATTAGCTACCCATTACATAAGTTTATAACTCAAAGAACACGATCATGAAGCTTCCCAGTCTTCAATCCAAGCTTAATAGCTCTATGATCGGATCCAACTAAATCTAGTACATCAATATCAATTCATTCAGGTACAAATTTCGTATCAATCAGCGCATAATCTACAACACTTGATGTTGGGCCCGAAAGGCAAGTAAACTCACCCAGACCCTTATTATTTCCAAACCTTCCATTCGGTATGATCAGACCATGTTCCTCGCAAAGCGCCAGGAGCTTTCTTCCCCAAACATTTATTTTTCTTTTTTCATCCTTATTACTTCGTGGTATTCTACAACAAATTGGGACCAAGTCTCCTAAATCTGGGATTAATAAATCTGGAACCTCAACCTCAATGCCGGTATAAGCAATAAAATCCCCCATCAAAACGCACTCAAAATCACTATAGCTTTCTTGTATTAGCGACAGTTCATCATCTAAAAGTTCCCAAGTATTTCCTCGACTATACGAACTATTTTGTGGAGGGATATACACAACACCCAAAATTAATCTATTCCCACATTTAAAACAAATACGCAGCCAAAGTAAGTTTTCAGATCTACTACATTAACTCTTCCATAACCATCAGTAACTGATGATTTAATGAAAACCAAAATGCCGCCATAATATCTATTATTTCTCGCTGGCTTACGCACCAGCTGTTCAACCAAATATCCTGGGAGAGGTGATATAGGAGAATGATCGTTCCATGTTTCAATAAACGAAATCACATCAAACGAAAGTAATTCATCATATTAAATAAGGCAACTTATCACGTAGTCCTTGTATGTTCCATTACACTAAACTCAGTGTATGGCTCTTTATTTCCTATGCGTCTATGCTTTCTGTCAGTGCATTAATATCACTGGCCATTTCTTGGAGTTTCTCGTTCCTGGCCTCTGTCGGGTAAAAGGCAAAATGGTAATACTCACGACTGCGACTATTAATATCTGTTAACACTTGCTGTCTATTATCAACAAAATCACAGGAAAAACCACTGTAAGGTCTTCTGTCAAGTCCTTTTCTTGGAGAATGGTTTCCTCCGGGTGCCACATTACGAGTGCCTGGTCGATGTAGGTCATTAGGGCTAATAACAGCACTAGCAGGTCTTTTAGTTGCCGATACTGCCTGAGAATAGGATGTTGATGGTATCACTGTCTCGGCATCACTATCTAGCCCTATCGGGATAACAGCAGGGTAATTTGGGAGCCTAGCACTAGGAGGTGGACCAAGATTTTTAAATGGCACCAAGTTACTTTTAACCTCTATCACAGCCTTTCCATTGTACCTGAATAGTCGGCCTTGGATAAACAGCTTGTCACCTCGTAGCTTTGCATCACGGCCGTCGTTCTGTGCAAGATTCTTAATTTCCTTTAAGTGTTTACGGGCTTCTCTTTGCTTAGCCGTGTAATCTTGGGCCACCGATAGACCTACCTTTCTCAATAAGGAACTATTTCTTAAGACGTATTCTCTGATTTCGACCGAACTCCGCTGCACTACTACTGGCCATGATTTCAATATAAAAATGTCATGTACATCCCCCTGACTTATTTTGGGATATGGCCTAGCACGGTTTAATAAATCCATAATTTCTTTCTTCACAGTATAGTTGCCAAGGTGTTGAGGAGTATAACTATAAATAATCAAATTTGTTCTTTTCTGCTCTGCTTCGAGCTGGTTGGCTCGTTCAGATGTGATTACTAGGTCTGATTTCACATTTTCCAGCTCTTTTTAATTTCTTCATTTGTCTTAGCATTGCTAGATAGCTGTGTACTAATGCTATTCATCTGTACTTGTAAGGCAGCAATATTATCCGAAAGTCCCGGAATCGCATTAACTTTTTCCGAAAGCGCTGGTAATAAATCCAATTTGAAATTTATTTCTCGTAAAAACTGGGCATTTTGCATTTTCTCGGCCTCTATTGTTTGGTTTGTCATTTTCACACTTTGGATCTTATTGATGTACAAGTGTAGTCCTTAATTTGATCTAGTATCGTACAAAACAATAAATTATTTTTCTTGTCTTCAAAAAAGATAATCGCAATTTTGGCACAAAGCCACACACAGGTAAAAATTGGTAACGCAAGCTGTCCAGATTTAATCCTGTATTTTATCCGATTGAATTGCTATTAACTCTCTGAACTCTGAATCAATGCTACATATGAGATCTAGATACTCTTGGTCTAAAACAATCCTATGAACAGCAAAAAACAAATTTTGAAGGGCATCTTTTTCTTGATAAATGGAGAGTATAATTATCCAGATTCAGACTCTCTTTTTGTCAGTCAGACTTGCAGGCCAAGGCAAAATTAAGCAGAGAACCCTTTCTTTTCTTTCCTGCAAGACTTTTAGGTCTAAGGATAATGAAAAAAAGATGAAAAATACCCTTTCATTTTCCAGCCCGACTTTCAGGGTCAAGGCAAAACTGTCCTAAGAGCCCTCAAATTTTCCAATGTTTACAATAAAGTTGACGACTTTACTTTCATATATAATAGACCATAGACAGATTGTGTTTTGGCAAGCTCTTTGTGCTTTTTCTTCCATGCCTCCAGCAGTGGTGGCTCTAGGCCTGTGCAGGAGCAACTGCCCCCCCCCCAGTTCTTCTGACATCTGGAATAAAATTCCTTTATATTTTTTATTTTCTAATTCCTGACATACCTCCCCCCACCAGATTATGAGGCCTATAACTGCTACTGGCCTCCAGCATAGGTTTCCTTTGATATTTGAAGCCGGCAAAACTTGTTATTCAGGTCCATCTCTTTATTATTTGGCTTATAGCCAGAATTCTAGTTTACCTGCTTGAGTTTTTCAATACTTTTTCTATATTATCTATTTTATATTCAGGTAATAAATCTGTGCAAAATCTAAAAGATCAAGCTTGAAAAAAAGGTTTGGGCGAAGGGGGGCAACTTTCCGCCACCTGGTGTTCTTCACAGAACGCCAAGTGTCCCGCACAGTTCTCCTATACTTGGTGCAGTTTCCGTCCTGCTGGGCCTGGCTAACGACACGCATTCACACGTCTACGACACTTGACATATGTCCGCCACGCTTGGCACCCGCACGTGATTTCTGAATGTGGGCACCCCATTGGTTTGGGTTCTGCACAAAAATAGAAATAAAATAGGAAAAAGTAAAACGTAAACTTAACTAAACATAGCCTGGGCCAATTAAAGGATTCTCAATCAGTAAAAAACAGGCAAATCGTAGGTATATTTTAAAACATAAAATAATCATTAAATTTAAGAAAGCTAAGATTGAAGTCTACAGCTCTGTCTGTTTCTCTTTCCTTGGCCTGTTCTGTTCACCTGAACAGACAAATACAATTTTTCTGCTTACAAGAGATTGAGGGGCACTATTATGTCAAACTTTTTGGAAGCTGGCACTGGATGTCCCGATTTTCCTCGCGTTTATTATTTTAGATCATATGTCAACTGAATAGAAAGGTAAAACTATTTTGCTAACAAGGGTCGTAGGGAGTCACCAAATCTTAAGACTAAACAAAAAAAATAATTTGAATTTTATATATTTATTTATACGAGTTCCAGAAAGTGCACGGTTCACAAACAAATTCGCTATAAGGAAAACAAAACAAAATTAATAACAAGGAATCTCTTGCTGCAATACTGCAAACTAAATACTTTCAATATTGTGCAAAGTTATAATTCTTTGGTAAAACTGAATGTAATTTAAAATGTAAACAATTTATACTAGATGGCAAAGAGAGTGAAAAACTTCTAAGAGTCATTTTTTTGGCCATTTGACAAGGGAAGTTAAGAATTAAAGCTACTAGCATTAGCATCTTAGGATCAGGAAGCTGTATGAAAAAAGTAGGACATAAAAAAAAAGAAAAAAAAAGAAAAAAAAGGAGAATCCATATAGTTTATTTGCTGTTTAGTAAGATTAAAGCTAAAATTTCTCCCTAAATGATGTTAGTTGACGTCTATTAATATCTAAGAATTATCTTAAGTCGAAATTCAGTCTGCAGAAATTAGACCTAGGTTATCTTAAGAAAATCTTGACAGATTAAGTAGGCTTGTTGACGTTAGACTGGCACGTCCTCTTAGGGACGCAGCCACAAGCACATCTGGACGCAGTCTAGAGTCCCCCTCCCCTCCCCAAATTAAATTTTCTTAAAGTTTTAGGAAATTCTTAGTCAAACTATCAAATAAAATTAGATTTTATCACCCCTCTCTTCCCAAATTTTTGTTATTATCCCCCCAAAAAGTCCTAGGTCCACTGGTGGCAGAGATCTGTACTTTTACTCCCCCCTACACTTTTAGGTATCTGAAAAGACATGTATGTAATAGTTTAGGGTACCTTAATAGAAGAACAAGTCTTGAAATGTCTGATGGTATTGATGGTATTTTCTTACAACAATGGCGCTAATTTCCGCTCTTATAAGTTTACCATGCTCTTTGATCGAAGGCTTGAAAGGAAGCTAAGATTATGTTACACCTATTTCAGACTAAAAGGCAATGACTCAATACCATTACTATTACTACGGACGGACTCACCAAACAGAACCGAGGTTCTTGCCAGAAAGTACCCACCCTCCATTACATAACAATATGTAGCCAAAATTCTATTAAAGTTTAAAAACACCAAACTATCTATCACTAACTTTATTAGCAGAATAACGTAAAACTACGTAATGTATCGTAACATGTTAATAAATGTGTAAGCAAAGCTTATGATTACATATATGAATCCACAAATCTTCATTTTAGCAGGTGTTTTTAAGTTGAAGTAAATAGTTTTAAGATGATAAATCATCTAATCTAGTGCAGGCTTACATAGGATTTATGCATCTGACGTTAGATTCTCATTTTTTGTCTCATAACTACATGTGTTTCTCATACTTAAACGTCATTTGTGTGACGTTGTGTGACATCATTTGTGTGAAACAGAAATCGAGGTTCTAGCCAGAAAGTAACCACCCTCCATTACATAACAATATGTAGCAAAAAAAGGTAAATTATCGTAACAGTAATATCAAGCAATGCTTGATTTCACTTATGAATCCACGAAGCGTTTTTAAAGTGAAGTAAATACATTTAAGATGAAAAATCATCAGATCTAGTTCGGGCTTACACAGGCTTTATGCATCTGATATTAGATTCTCATTTTTTGTTTGATTAAAATGCATATACATAGCTATATGCGTTTCTCATACTTAAACGTCATTTGTGTGACTACTCACTCTTGAGGGAGGGCCCTCTGTCCAATTCTCCGCTTGTATCTCGAAACTGGTCTTATAATATCTGTAATTTACTTTAATTGCAGCTTTTAGAATTTTAATTTCCGAATCCCTTCAATCTTTTGGATTTGAAAAAAAAATGACATGAGAATTTTGAATACCCTGACGTGCTTGCACTTTCCCTGTAACTTTTTATGCTTTTACACAGTTTACTGTGCTTTAAAAAAAGCTTAAAAAGCTTTTAATTTTTATTTAACATGTTGCCTTCCCTCAATTTCACTTGCCCACAAAAAGCCTCTTTGTATGCAACTGTTCAACTGAATATAATCCAAAATAAGTTGATTAAATGTTTTCTTTTCAACTCAACATTCCACACCTTATTGTTTTTTAATATTTATTTTTTACATTTTTTAATTTTTTTAATGTTTTTTATTATAATTAGTTTTTTTTTTGTCCTTTTGCTGTGTTTAATTTCGTCCTTTTTTGCTCCTTATTCAACGTCAATTCTAATTTTAAATTTGAAGTTTGGTTAAGGTCTATTTGGCGAAACGCATAAACTCAAATGACATCAACTCCAAAGACAACTCGAAGACTTTTGGAGTTTCACACCGTATTAGTTTATATTTGTGTGGAATGTCTCAGTTTTGTTTAATGAGAAGTATCTCCGACGGTTTTTCTCTGTAAATAAATAGAAACTAATTGAACTTCCTGCATTTTTTGTTAGTTTCAGTCATATTCAATACAGGTGCATTTTTATATTTGTTACTATATGCTACTTTTTCAAGGCTCACTTTACGATTAGTGAGAATGGCAGGAATTTGAAATCTAAAAAATGATATTTTTGGGGATCATTAGTTTCAAATACTGACAAAACACGGCAAATTTCGTCAAGCAAAATCGAACAAGCGACGCTGCTATGTAAGTTCCTGGTGGTAATAGTGAAGTTTTTTTTTAAGTTTTCCTAGAACAAAAACTTCTTTTAGATACACAGCTTAAAAAACGCCGCTATTATATCTTTATGAGTGAAGCAAGACGATTAACCCAAATCGAAGCAATTACTTATCTTAGACGCAATTTCAAAGAACCGATTTTTTTTCTCTGAGACAAACACGAACCAAAAAATTGCCAAAATGAAAATACTTTTATCAGCGATATCCAGCAGATAATAAGCGAAATAAAATGCGATATCCAGCTGCCAAATCAAAGTTTGGATCCTGTCAGAGCCTTAAAGTGTGTTTCATACCTTAAAGATGACTAAATGGCATCGCTCTGTGAATTCCAGCTAGTATGCGAAATTGAAAGCAAAATTCCCTATGTTCCTCTTAGTAGTTTAAATATCTAAAAACATTAAAACTTCTTAAGATACCTATTGGAAAATTTTTTGAAAAAGTGAAAAATATTTTTTACAAGTGTACAAGAAGAACACTTATCTGAAAGTCAATTTTACACGTTGGGCTTTGACCCAAGACACAAGTAAAAATGCAGCCATCAACAGGAAGATACTTTTTTCAAGTGATGTGATATACAGGTGTCAAATCAAACTTCGACTTCTGTCAGAGTTTTAAAGTATGTTTCAGAAACAAAACGAAGGAGCGCTTTCACACCAAAAGTATTAACACTTGATCTCCCCTGAAACTAAATTCTAACGGTAAACTTTGTCGAGTAAAACAACCAAACGACGCTATTCTGCGAATTCCGCCAGGTATATTAAATTGAATGCAAAATCACTAGTAAAGTAAAATAAAATAACTATCTAGTAAGTTTAACTACATAAGAAAAACATTCAAGTTTTATTTTAGACACCTATCTAAAAAGTATACAAATAATATATTTTAACAAGTGTATAAAAAGGAAGCAATTACTTAATTTAAACAAAATTTTGTAGGTAGGAAGGACGAATTTTTTTATATGATCTAAGACAAAAGCGAACCAAACGGTCGGCAACATGAAGTCACTTTGAACCAGGAAATGTGGTATCCAGCTATCAAATCAAAGTCAGATACCACTGAGAGCTTAGCCTTTAAATGTGGTTAAGACATAAATCGAAGAAGCTGTTCCGTACACCAAAAGCTTTAATAGTTGATCTTCCCTTAATCTACATTTTTAAAGAAGATGGTAATTTCTTTGGAGAAAAATGACCAAGTGACGTCGCTCTATAAATTCCGGCTGGTGTATCAAATTGAAAGCAAAATTCCTTGAACTTTCTTTGCTATCTAAGTAAGTAGAAACATTCACATTTAATTTTAAACACCAATTAAAAAAGGCTATCTATAGTATATGATTACTAGTGCATAAAAAGGAAGCTTTTACTTAATTCAGATACGGTTTTCCCGCCTAGAGAAGTAATTTACTCATTTCTGATGTGAAAAAAAACAGACCTAATACTAGCCCAAACTTTTTCATCTGGCCACAGGAAATCTAGCGATCAAAGCAAAATTTGCCTGTAGCTTTTGTATAATTTAAAAGCCAACCCTGGGCGGGCCTATAGGTAATCTAAATTACAAAACTAAAACAATACGGAAAGACGATGATCAAATTAAAAATACACTATTCCATTGAAATTGAAAAGTCCACTTCTACACCATCATAGTTTTTATCTCTCAGCGTGAATAGTCACATGGCTGTGCAGCTCACAGAACAAAGCTGGCTTCACTTTGCATTTCCATCTTCACTCATTGGTGGATTTGGTGACATTGGTGGTGCAGGACTCTGAACAACATGCAAAAGACAAAGTTGTGAGGTAGGTAGCAGTGAAATTAAAAAGCTACAAAATGTGCAAAACAAAGAGTATACTTAACCATAAAGATGAAAAATGAAATGTCTTGCACAGTTCAGGAGAATTTAGGGTTGGGGGGGGGGCAAATGTATTTTCCAATTTCTACGGAGATTCATTTTTTTAAATATGTTGCGAATTTTTTGAAGATATTTGCAAAGTTGGTTTACTCTTCAAATTCATGGATTCAAAGCCCTAAGCATATCCAAAATTTGCTCATGTAAAATTTTGAATTGTTAGAGAATTTCATTGTCAATTGTTATTTGCAATTTTTATTAGCATACACCTATCACTTGCTATTAATAATTTTTCCTAAGGCGATGGAAACACAGCATAAAGTAAAAATATCCATTTGAAAATTAGTTGATATTATGTGGATATAGTGAACATAGTGGATATTAATGGATATAGCCTACTGTAATAACAACTAAACATTATAGCGGCATCTATGCTTAAGGGTGTATAATGATCTTAAAAAATAAGAATTAAATAGAAATTCAATTATTAATAAAAATAAAAATATAACTCCACACACAAGTATACAGTTTTTGGTAGCAGCCGACACAAAAAAAACGAAAAAAGAGACACAGGTGAAAAATCAGCGAAAAACAGATAATACAAGACAGCTGAAACACCTTGCCCATCTTTTGCTACAACAATCAGCGAAGTTGTATTTTCTAGAGCTCTATAATAATTTTTTATTTTGAATATTTTCTGTTGACATTTCAAAGACGTTCCCTATTTTCCTATTTTGGAGCTTGGTACCCATTTAACTGGTTTTGGAGTTCTTTTCATTAAAAAGTGATTTTCTGTTTTTCTAATTTTTTTAGACGTATACGGTTGTATAGGTTTCCGCTTAAGGGGATTTTATACCTCAATGGATCACTCTATCTCGTCCATTATAAACTTTTTCAGTGTGTGTGGCTAAGCTACTTAGCATTGATTTGGCGGTCTTGCCATAGCTTGTAAAGCTAGGATAAGAGATTTAAATAAACGATAGAAAACTGAAAGCCGACACCTATTTTCCTCAAAATCATAGAAAATCATTTAACATCTTCTGTTTTGTGCTGGAGATAGAGGTTTTAGATTCAATGAAGTTAATATCATTAGATAGTCTGACTTTTGTTTTTTTCAATTTAGTAGAGACGAGTTTCCTTTTTGAAGTTCAGGAAAGGGCTGTCGATAAAAATATTCTAGAATAAATGCTAGGAAAACATTAAAAATAAGCTCAAAAGAAGAATCATTTGAGTAATTTGAAAGCTTTTGAAGCTTCCTGTTGTGCCACCAGCCTTGATTGAAAACCCCATCGACACAGGGTTCACATTATTTGTCATCAATCTACATTTGTAAGGAGGCCTTAATTATATGTAATTTGGTAACTCAATTTTAGTAAAGCTTGGAATTTCTATTTTGCTTCAATAGATCAGAAATAGTGACAATTTCAAACTAGCTTGAATTTGAAAATAACTTCACTTTGCGTAACTAGTCATAAATCTTGTATTTACTCTTCTTTGTTCATGAATCGAATGACTTTTGAACCCGTGATAAATCTTCGAAGACTTAATTTAGACCAGTTTTGGGTATAAAACAAAGAGAACGCAAGGCCTTGAAATACTGAAGAAAAACAACTTTAACAAAAGTTGTTGATTGGCAAAAAGAACAGGAGAAGGGGGCTTTAACGAATCAAGTAGCAAAATGAATATAACTTATGGATGAGAAACAATTCGGGGTAGTTTGCCTCGGAACCAAGGAATATGAGTAAGTGTTTTTTTTTTATAAATTAGGATAAAAAGCTACCACTGTCTGTCTAGATTCCCCTTTGAGGATAAAATTGAGATAAGAAGTAAACTTCTGAAGGATTTCTGTCACCTGGATAGACCAGGTTAAGTAATAAATTTAATAAAGCGGGATATTTTATTATATTTTGGTGATTTGGGGTATATTTCGGTTAGAAAGACTTGGGACTCTAAATGAAATACAGCATTTTCTAAGGATTGAAATAGAAATAAAATTAGTTTCGTATTAGAAACTGGAACTTGTGAATAACCTAGGTTTAAGTACAAGATAAACCCCTTAACCTTAAAGAATAAATTAAAGAGCTTTTGCCTCCTCCTTCCAGATTAGGGACCTTTGGAACTTACGTAGCGTTTATTAAAATATTATCTACAAGAAGATTGGAACTAGAGGACAATACAATATTCCTCCCCTAGCGAATTCTCTGACGGTATACGAACGAGGGACTCTGTTTCCTCTTTTTAGCCACTTTTGCATTTCTCACCCGTGCTAATATTATATAGAGGGGGCCCTGATGCTCTACTGATTGGCTAGGGAAGAAAGTGGAATTAAATTGCTAGATTAAGAATTTCAATCTCTTCCGTACCTAGATTCAATTTTCTCTAGAAAAGCTGAAGTATATCAAAATTCCAAAGAACATTAACTTCCTTTTCAGGATATAAACCTAAAAACTTGGTTTAGTTTATACAACTAATTTGAGATCCAATAAAAAGGTTATTCATAGTTTCTGAGAAACAATAACTTGATGCAAAGAATTTTAATTACACTGGTACCCAAGTCTTGTCTGATTATTGAAGTGTAGCTTTTTCAATTAGAAGTATTCGATAGCCTAGAATTAACTTAATCCTCTTTTTTTGGTAAACATTCGTGGATTGAACAACAGACCTAGAAGAGGTTTAGAAGTATTCAAAATAATTAGAATTAGAGTATTTTTCCTTTTATTTCCTTTTATAATATATATCAGCTGTCACTGGATTCTGAGTACCGATTTTTACCCAAGCCTCAGTTAAAACACGCTACCAAATTTTTAGCCCTGATAAGCAGGGGCAACTTTACAACTGGTGTCAGCGGTACTCAAGTTCGGTGCAACTTTCGTTTAAGGGGGGGAGGATTAATAAAAACACATACATTTTGGTAAAATTTAGTCCTCGGTTCCTCCCAAGAAGGTGTGTGTTCAGTTTCTGACGATTATCGTCAAGCCTAGCAGCGACAGAAAAGTTGTAAAAAGTATTCATTAAAGGAATTTTTTTTAAATAGATTGACTTAAAAGGAAGTTTAGACAGCTTCTTTGTCTTTCTCTTTGTTACAAGTTCTAGTGTCCGTATCGTCTGTAGTTTGCTTAAATCTTTTTTGATACTAGTGTCGTAGGTTAATTATCTTCATCAGTGTAATCATACTGTTAGCCTTGAGGGTTAATTTAAATCGAGATATTGAGCTAATTTTTACGCAATTTATAAACTAACTCATTTTGTAGTTTAAAACAATTTAAAGGTTCAAAACGTTTCCCACATTAAGAGTTTATAATGATAGAATCATCATGATTTCAAATGAAAACAAAATCAAAGACTTAGAAATTGCACTACAACAAGCACAATCTAGAATAAACGCTCTAGAAGGGCAATATAGAGATGCCACTGTCACATGTACGCTTTATAATATCTTTGTAGAGCAGGCACCTCCCATCTCGGCACTAACATATCCAGATAAAATCCACTTGTGGATTAATATCCTCAGACAAACACATAGGAATTTAGAAACAAAATGACCTCGCTATGAATAACCAAGCTATTTGCTATACACGGGGAGAAATCCAAAGATTTGCGACGAGATTAGACATTTCTAAAATCAGAGATTTAGTTAGACAGACTTCTAAAAGAAGCCTTTTTACATGAAAAAACCAGCCACACAAAAACTGCAACTCCTATCCGAGAAACAAAGGCCATCTGAGTTGGTAAATCAAAAGTTCATGAACAAACTAAAGCAACAGACGACAAAGATGAATTATTAGTGCTGGCCAAGAGATTTGAATCGATTGATTTAATGTATAGGGACTTCTCAGACATGTCTTTGGGAGCAGCGGTGGTTGACTCAGGAGACAAGACTTCCCCCGGAGAGCAAAGAAATAACTCCAGAGTAGAATTTCAAAACGTAGGAAATTATAAAAAAAACCCATAAAAACTTTTGAACTACATAGAGTCCAGTTATATTAGAATAGATATGTCAAGACCAACTAGGGGAAATTATTCCAGGAATAAATTTAGTGAAAAAAAAAAAAACACTCGCATAAAATGCTGGACTTGCGGGGGTCTACATAGAAAATCGGAACGTGAAAAACCTCCAACCTGTATCCGCTGTGGTGAAACAGGACACAAAGCAAAATATTGTTTAGCTGCAGCACCTATAAAACAACCGCAAGAAAATTTTAAGGGTAATTTTTTCCGAAAGTACTGCGGCCTCCGAGCGATGGTTAGAGAACCACCGGAAGGCAAAGGCCCAGATTCCATAGTTTTGTAGATATACGTTAACCGTTAGAACTAGACCTAGTATGACTAGGAGTAACGGATATGTCATGACAGGGAGTCATGTACTTCAGAGGGAGGTTGAGAGTGGTCCCCAAAGCTGCGCCACGCCGACATGACGGTGGCGAATATGTGATTTAGTATCGGCCGCGGTGCGCCACTAGGCGCGCCGAATTTTTTTGGTGGTGCGCCGCCAATTTTTGACCGGCGGCGCGCCACGGAGCGCCAATTTTTCTGATTAAAATAATAATAAAAATTCCAATTCACCAAGCACATTCAACCTCAACTTGATTTTAATAACGATTTTTAAATGGTTGGCTAAAAACATGCAAGAACAATATGACAAAACAGGAATTTGTTGGGCCGTGCGGAAAGTGTTTATGTGCACCGTCGATCAGACCAACTAGAATTCTCATTTTTAGCCACTAGACTCAGGGAAACCTATGTTGTGTTTATGTTTAACATCGCATTGTTCCTATAAAATCGCGTGTTTAGTCATTTTCTTCTTGATAATGATTTGGGCTAATGTGTGTATAAATTTCAAAGTTTGAAGTTCAAACATCTCCTGATCATCAAATACATACGAAAAGGAAGTAAAAAAACAAATAACAACATAAATAAACACTTTATACAAGTCAGATACCATGGCTTAACAACACCAACAATTTTAAATCAGGCGTTACATCACTTCAGTTACAATTGATGTAACAAAAGTGAGTTTGTTCACTCTGCCTGGAGGCATTGATCTTTTTGCAGTCACTATCAGTCCTGTCGTGCTAAAAAGCCGTTTACCTGGGGCACTTGTGGCCGGTACAGCCAGAACTTGACGAGCGTAAACTGCCACTCACGGGATCTGATACTAGCATTGGACCTTGGGGTCCCACAAAATGCCGCAAATGGGCTTCTTCTTTGTATATGCTGAAATACATTGTTTTTATCAGGGAGAACTAACCTGCACCTTTACTACAGGGCTCCTGCGCCCTACACTACAGGGGGAACTAAACTGCACCCTTACCCTCTTTTCTTATCAACACGGAATAACCCTCCAAAATTCTTTTCTGAAAGAAGTGGTCAAGTTATGAAGTTTCAAGTCAAAGTATAATGCTGCTTCAACTTCAGTGTGCTCTGCTCACTGTGCAAAAAAAAATGTAATTCATTTCTATAGATATATTTCTATACTAGCTCTAGCTCTTTTCCAGATTAATTAAAAAAAAATTTCCACAAAGTGAGTTTTTCAAAGAAAAATAAAAAACTCCATTAAACAAAAAATGAGCAAAAATAAATCAAATAATCTAACAAGCGGGAAACTACCACAAATCAGCATCGATAAATAAATGAAACCCAAAACGAACTGAAATTACAATAAATAGCCGTGTCAAACTCAAAACAAGCAGAAATTAATATAAGTTGGGCTCAAAACCCCTATGCCTTTCCAAGGTCAGAATAGAATTTGCACTTTACTGAAAAAATACAAAGGTTTTTACTTTTATAACTTTAATAGATCAAATAATATTAACATTTTGATTACCAAATATCAGTATATGTATATTAAACTGACAATGCACATTCATTCGTATTTTTTTAGTAAATTACAAATTTCGTTCTGGCCTTGGGAAGGAATAGTGTTTTTGAGCCAAACTTATGTTAATTTCTGCTCGGGTTGGGTTTCATTTATTAATCAATGCTGATTTGTGGTATTTTCACGATTGGTAGATTATTTGGTTTTATGTTTGCTTATTTTTGGTTTAACGGAGTTTTTTACTTTTATTTGAAAAACTTATTCTGTGGCAACAGTTTTTTTTTACTAATTTCTGCTCTTTTTATATTGGCATAGTCTTTTCAGGGAAAAAGAAAATAATACTTTAAATCTTTTCGTTTTTTTTAAGAATTTATAGTTTGGGCTGCTATTTGTATGCAGGAAAAAAATTCTCAGCAATTTTTAACAACATAGACCCTTTTAAAAATCTGGATGCAAATAGTAGTGTTTAATTTAGTTACATATCTCCTGTAGTTGACCTAAAATAGAAAACTTGATACCATTTCCAAAGAAGAATGTTTACTTTCAATGATAGCTTGGATACACATAAGCTATTTTGATTGGGCTAAATTATCTGTGCATATGTATCCCCGAAGGTCTGGAAGTATAATCCTGAGTTAATCTTTGGATACTACCGAGATACCTCATTGGGGATTAGCTTTATCATAGTGCTTTTTGATTTAATTTTAAGGCAACATTTACTTTTTAAACATAAAAGCAATTGGGAGGGTGGACGTAGTAGGGGGATTAGTTGCCCTCCAATCACTTTCGACTATTAAAAAGGGCATCAGCCCTTCCTATTATCAATCGAATGAGCCCTTTTCGAAGTTCCTACGACAACTCCTTCGATACGAAATGCCCTGGTCTAAACAACAACAACAACAAAAAAAAAATGATACATTATACCCACATCAATCTTTACTATAAAAATGTCAAGCCTTCCAATCACTTTCGATTATTAAAAAGGGCACTAGGCCTTTCGATTTCCAATCGAATGATCCCTTTTTGAGTTTCTACGACAACGATTTCTATAAACACCTTATACGCCCTCAGGGTATAAATTACCACCCTTACTCTAAGGGCTGTGAGGGTGGTTGTCATCCTCTAAGACCTAATTTCCAGAACTTTCAGCTACGTTAAACAAAATGGCTATCCCAAAATTTTGATTGGATATGTTTTGGAAAATGGTGGGCGTGGACGGGGTGTTTGTTGCCTACCAGTCACTTTCGACTATTAAAAAGGGCACAAGCCACTCCAATTTCCAATTGAAATAGCCCTTTTCGAAGTTTCTACGACAACTTTTTCGATACGAAGTTCCCTGGTCTAATGGAAAAAGTTATACATAATACGTTGTGCCCACATCTTTCTTATATACCCCCAGGGCACAACTTAAAACCTTTGCCCTATGGGTTGTGGGGGAGTAACCTCCGCAGAAATGTATTTATTCTCCAGAAATAAATTACTCTAAACAAAATGGCTCTCTTAGAAGTTTGATTGAATGTGTTTGGGGAAATGGTGGGCGTGGAAGGGGTGTTAGCTGCCTTCCAATAACTTTCGACTATGAAAAAGGGCACTAGCTATTCCAATTTCCAATCGAATGAGCCCTTTTCGAAGTTTCTACGACAAATCCTTCGATACGAATTGCCCTGGTATGGAAAAAAATAAAAAAATAAATAATACGTTTTTCCAACATCGTTCTTTACTTAGGCAGCGCGATGGTGCTACTTATGATAAGATCCTGTATTACCTAATGTTCTTTTATCTACCTCTTTTAATCTGAAAAATCAGAAAGAAAAATGAAAAGAATTTTAAAGTGGAAGGTAGAATTTTTGTTTCAATAAAAATTTCTTCTTCATCTTCCAACGAACCGATATACACGGCGAGCCCAAGATGACAGTATTTATCTTTAAGAAACAGATTAGCCGGGATGATGGTTGCAGCCTGGAGGTCGATATCGATAAGCAAAAAAGAGACAAAAAATAAACAAAAAAATGGCGGTGTATTAGTGACGCCGCCGCCGGATAGAATCAGCGGTGGCGTTGGCGCGCTGATGCAAGCTCGGCGGCGCGCCACCGTTTTTTTTTCGGTGGAGCGCCGCCGACTTTTCGGCGCGGCTTCGGGGTCTAGTTGAGAGGACACCTCTCAAGGATGCAAAAATGGGTTGCGTCCACCTCTTAAGGATGCAAAAAAGGGTTGCGTCTACCTCTTAACGAAGCAACAAAGGTTTGCATCCATAGGGATACGAAAAAGTTTCTCTAGAAAGTTGAAGTTTATCAAAGTTCCAAAGAACATTAACTTCCTTTACAGGATATAAACCTAAAAACTTGGTTTAGTTTAGGAATTTGAGTAAGTGTTTTCTTTGTAAATTAGGATAAAAAGCTACCACTGTCTGTCTAGATTCCCCTTTGAGGATAAAATTGAGATAAGAAGTAAACTTCTGAAGGATTTCTGTCACCTGGATAGACCAGGTTAAGTAATAAAATTAATACTTATATAGGAGACATAAACTAGTGATATAGGAGACATAGCTGGAGTCAAAGCGGGATATTTTATTATATTTTGGC
The DNA here is from genome assembly GCF_049724085.1 of Artemia sp. Qi Xiang Cuo. NCBI lineage: Eukaryota > Metazoa > Arthropoda > Branchiopoda > Anostraca > Artemiidae > Artemia > Artemia sp. Qi Xiang Cuo. The sequence continues at coordinate 22,424,810 of NC_142808.1, read as the reverse complement.
GATTTGGGGTATATTTCGGTTAGAAAGACTTGGGACTCTAAATGAAATACAGAATTTTCTAAGGATTGAAATAGAAATAAAATTAGTTTCGTTTTAGAAACTGGAACTTGTGAATAACCTAAGACTTAAGTACAAGATAATCCCCTTAACCTTAGAGAATAAATTAAAGAGGTTTGGCCTCCTCCTTCCAGCTTAGTGACCTTTGGAACTTACCTAGCGTTCATTAAAATATTATATATAAGAAGATTGGAACTAGAGGACAATACAATATTCCTCCCCTAGCGAATTCTCTGACGTTATACGAAAGAGGGACTTTGTTTCCTCTTTTTAGCCACTTTTGCATTTCTCACCCGTGCTAATATTATATAGAGGGGGCCCTGATGTTCTACAGATTGGCTAGGGAAGAAAGAGGAATTAAATTGCTAGATTAAGAATTTCAATCTCTTCCGTCCCAAGATCCAATTTTCTCTAGAAAGTTGAAGTTTATCAAAGTTCCAAAGAACATTAACTTCCTTTTCATGATATAAACCTGAAAAATTGGTTTAATTTATACAACTAATTTGAGATCCGATAAAAAGGTTATTCCTAGTTTCCGAGAAACAATAATTTGATGCAAAGAATTTTAATTACACTGGTACCCAAGTCTTGTCTGATTATTCAAGTGCAGCTTTTTCAATTAGAAGTATTCGAAGTATAACTTGATACCATTCACAAAAAAATCTGTTTAATTTCTTTGATAGCTTGGATACACTTACGCGATTTTGATTTGGTTAAATTTTAAGAGCAGAAGTAGCCCCGAAAGTTTGAAACATAATGCCCTCAGTCGTTCTTGGGATACTGCTGAGATGCCTTATTGGGAATTAGCATTAACACAGTGCATTTTGATTTAATCCTAAGGCAACATTTACTTTTTAAACATTAAGGGAAATGGGAGGGTGGGCGTGGGAGGGGGATTAGTTGCCCTCCAATAACTTACAACTTTTAAAAAGGACCTTAGACCTTCCTATTTTCAATCAAATGAGGCCATTTCGAAGTTCCCACGAAAACTCCTTCGATACGAAGTGTCCGGGTCTAAACAACAACAACAACAACAAAAAAATGATACATTGTACCCACATCGATCTTTACTATAAAAAGTCAAGCCTTCCAATCCCTTTCAATAATTAAAAAGGGCACTAGGCCTTTCGATTTCCAATCGAATGATCCCTTTTTGAGTTTCTACGACAATGATTTCTATAAACACCTTACATGCCCCCAGGGTATAAATTACAACCCTTACCCAAAGGGCTTTGAGGGTGGTTGTCATCCTCTAAGACCTAATTTCCAGAACTTTCAACTACGTTAAACAAAATGGCTATTAAGCCATTTTGGAGAAATTGGAGTGGCACAAGCCACTCCAATTTCCAATTGAAATAGCCCTTTTCGAAGTTTTTGCGACAACTTCTTCGATACGAAGTTCCCTGGTCTAAAGGAAAAAGTAATAAATAATACATTTTGCCAACATCGTTCTTATTTACCCCCAGGGCATAACTTAAAACCCTTGCCCTAAGGGTTGTGGGGGAGTAACCTCCTCAAAAACATATTTTCTCTCTGGAAATCAGTGACTCTGAACAAAATGGCTATCTTAAAATTTTGATTGGATGTGTTTGGGGAAATGGTGGGCGTGGAAGGGGTGTTAGCTGCCTTCCAATAACTTTCGACTATTAAGAAGGGCACTAGCAATTCCAATTTCCAATCGAATGAGCCATTTTCTAAGTTTCTACGACAACTCCTTCGATACAAATTGCCCTGGTATGGGAAAAAAAAAAAAAAAAAATAATACATTGTGCCAACATGGTTCTTTACATAGACAGCGCGATTGCGCTGCCTATGATAACATCCTGAATTGCCTAATGCTCTTTTACCTACCTCTTTTCATCCGAAAAATCAGAAACAAAAATGAACAGAATTTTAAAGTGGAAGGTAGAATTTTTGTTTCAATAAAAATTTCTTCTTCATCTTCCAACGAACCGATATACACGGCGAGCCCAAGATGACAGTATTTATCTTTAAGAAACAGATTAGCCGGGATGATGGTTGCAGCCTGGAGGTCGATATCGATAAGCAAAAAAGAGACATAAAAAACAAAAAAACGGCGGCGTATTAGTGACGCCGCCGCCGATAGAATCAGCGGTGGCGTCGGCAAGCTGATGCAAGCTCGGCGGCGCGCCACCATTTTTTTTTCGGTGGCGCGCCGCCGACTTTTCGGCGCGGCTTCGGGGTCTAGTTGAGAGGACACCTTTCAAGGATGCAAAAATGGGTTGCGTCCACCTCTTAAGGATGCAAAAAAGGGTTGCGTCCACCTCTTAAGGAAGCAAAAAAGGTTTGCATCCATAGGGATACGAAAAAGGTTCCCTAGAAAGTTGAAGTTTATCAAAGTTCCAAAGAACATTAACTTCCTTTACAGGAAATAAACCTAAAAACTTGGTTTAGTTTATAGAACTAATCTGGGATCCAATAAAAAGGTCATCACTACTTTCGAGAAACAATAATTTGATTCAAAGAATTTTAATTACACTGGTACCCAAGTCTTGTCTGATTATTCAAGTGTAGCTTTTTCAATTAGAAGTATTCGATGGCCTAGAATTAACTTAATCCTTTTTTTTCAGTAAACATTCGTGGATTGAACAACAGACCTAGAAGAGGTTTAGAAGTATTCAAAATAATTAGAATTAGAGTATTTTTCCTTTTATTTCCTTTTATAATAAATATCAGTTGTCCCTGGATTCTGAGTACCGATTCTTACCAAAGCCTCAGTTATAACACGCTACCAGATTTTTAGCCCTGATAAGCAGGGGCAACTTTAAACATTTAATAGATAGCGCTTTGCTTAACACTAGTAAGAGATTATAACTTATCTTTATTTTAAACTAGACTTTCCGTGACTTTTTCGAACTGTTGACATATTTAAGATTTCCTATATGTTTTTTCAATAATATATTGGGAGTGCCCTTTGATACTGTGAAAACTATTGGACCCTTTGTCTTTGAGACAGTCAGCGAACGTTGATACTAGCAGAATGATTTTTTTGAGGTATCACAGGACCTTAATCCATTTAAGAATCAGATTATATTTCCACTGTCCTTGGCATTTTAATATATTAAACATGCATCCACTCTTACTCTAAGTCCATATGAAAGATAAAATTTCATATATATTTTTCGAAACAAAACAAATTTTCTGTCCTCTGGAATTTCATTTTTTTATGCTTATGGGAATCAATAGCTTGAAAACAGATACAACAGCGTTAAAAGTAAGGCTCATGAACAAAAACTATTGTCTATTTGAACCAAATTTTTTGGCACTTTTTTCCAAAACTCTATATTAACTGACTAAAATGGAATCAGACATTAAATCCTTTAATTTTACTAAAAACTCTTCAAACAAAGAACGTAATAGATATCCTCTCTCATAAAAATAATACCAAAATGGGTGACCTCTTTTGGCTAATGGGATTAAACAAAATTTCCAAAGGAAACGTTCTCACTTCTGTCCTGAAACACACTTCTGGAAAATGTCTCGTTCTAAAGACACTTGTTTTAATGGGTACTAACAAGGAGAAGCCTTGGAATTAAGAAGACCAGTTGCGGTTATAGCTCTCATAATATGGGGGTATACCATATGGGTAAGGTATACCATAGGAGTGTAAAAATATAAAATCAAAGGAATTTAATGTCAAATGTCAGAAGAACTGAGGTTGAAAACTGGGGGCCACCCGGGCCTAGAACCTCTATTGAAGAAGATATTTAAAATAAGTATCAAAAGAGGAATTCAGAACTACTTCCATATAAATTCTGATAAAAACAAAACTCCTGGTAGTACTTGCCTACCCCAAGGGAATATTTCCTTGCTGTATTCTTACTTGTACTGTATCAGTTTAGCGTTATCAAATTTCCTATACCAGCTTAATGCTGTAGACTAGTTTTAACACAGTATTTTCCAATGAGATCCTAGATGGCGGTAATTAAAAAAAAAAAAATTAGAATTCAATCGATTTCTGTGTATTATTATTTTTATGTGTAAAGCAATTTATACTGCTAACGCTTCCTCTCTAAAACCGTAAAACGGCTACAATATCTTGAATGAAGACTTAAAAAAACATAATCTTTTCTAGTGTGGACACCAGATTCAGCCAAAGTCCCTGAGCAAGTAATTTTTATTTGCTAAAGGCCCAATAAAATGAGATTTTACTAGTAGCCAGACTTAACTAGTGCTAATTTGACTAAATCAGAATTTCTCACCGAATTGGCAGAGAAAACACAGAACCTGATCTAATTAGTGACAGCTAAATCTTGGTACTAGTAAAATCTTATTGTTGTATTTATTAAAAGAAAACTTTCGGCAACAGCAATTACAATTCATAAAGGTAAATATAAATTAAGTGGTAATGCTATCTATTATCTGAATAAAAGGTATTTGGTAAAGAATATTCTTTCAAAAATAATTTCTAAAACCAGATTTTCTTGCTATAACAAAAAATAATCTATATAAAAAATAAACCTCATTCTCCATCTTCTTTCTTTAATTCACTTTTTCATATTCCTTCTCAATCCTCGCAAGAAAAACACTCACCATAGATAATCTATTATCAGACCCATGTAAGGTAGATGAATTGTGTGAAGCCTGCCTAAGGTACTCTTTGTCATCAAAAATTTTTTTTTCGCCACCAGCAGGTTTGTGATCAATGTTGTCAAGTGAGCCAACTTTACTGTGAGCTTTCTCGGTGAAATCCAAGTGAACTGTTTCAATCTGCGAGTGCAAAATAAAGCAAGCGTGAGTGACGGTGCAGTAAGCAACAAAAAAAAACTTAACTTCTATCAACTCTACATAATTATAATTACCGTACTAATTTAGGCAGGAGGCACACAACAGACAAAAGAACAACATACACATGTCCAATGACCACTCCACAATGTTCAAAAAAGGGATCAGATATTAAACTTGCTCTGAAACTATTCTTTATAATGGTGGTATATGTTGGAAGGTAGTGTGGCCATTTTTATCAAACGATCAATTCATTTATGGAATCCACTTATGGTTATCAATCAGTGTTCATTAAACTATCTTAAACTTAGTACAGTCAAGTGCTCACAAGTAAGTTGTGACTATTTGATATGTTTTTTAAGTAAAAGCATTTTAAGCATTTGATAAGTTTTATTTGATAGTTATTGATGTTTACCTCTCTATTGAATTTATTTTGTTATGATCAGTGTTCAGGATATATTTGCTTTTAACAGGCCACATTCATCAGAATATTTTTGGAAGAAAATGAAGACAGAATATCATAAGTGCCAAATTTATTGGATATGAAAAAAAAACTCAGTTGGATATCTGTATTATATACTTTTCATCTGTGGTGTAGATACCCACTTCCAATAGAACCAAAAACGTTTTTTTTTCAAGTTTATCCAAAAACTTTTCTAGCCAGATATAAAGACCACCAAAACGAATTGGTACCACTAGTCAAAAATCGTTTTTAAAAAATATCTATTTTAATTGTTCTATCCCGAAAAGATTCAAAATAATTAATCACGCAAATTGAAAATAAAAAAGACGGACAATTTGATGGAATTAAATTGGACTTGATTTTGTTGTTTTCTGATATGAAAATATTTTGGCAATGGATTCTGATCTAGTTCGATAAATACGAGCACTACCACTAATCGTCTTTGTCAACCGGAACGTCGGATCGAGGAACGTCGATCACTAGCCCTTTATTTAAATCTAATATCTCTATAGTTTTTTACTTTTTATTTGGCGGATATTAATTTACCAACCAAAGTTGAATGTTTCATATGGAATATTTTCCCGAATTATTGTTCTGTGTCTTCTTTTTTTTCAAAAAAAGGTTTTTACTTTAAATGCTGAATCCAAAATCCGATTTTAAAAATATTGACGAACATCATACAGTATTGCATTTCCTCGAACGGAGAATTTTTTACTTTTGGGTTCATTGCCTTGAATAAATATTTGCAAGGGGCCGTTGACATCAAAATATCAGGATACCAGGATTCAGTTTCTGAGATTCAAGACCTTGACTCTAAGATATGGAGTCCCGATCTCGATAGCCCGAACATCTCGACCAACATCAGGCATATGAGGTTAGTAGCTGGTTTTGTGTTGAATCAGGAGTTAAGCAGGGTTGTATTCTTATGGATTATTTTGATGGACTTTGTCCTAGGAAAACGTTCGAAGGATTGGGAAAGCATGGAGATAAATAAAAGGGCAAATTTCTGCTAGACTTAGATTATGCTGATGATCTGAGTATCCTAAATGAAAATGTTAGCAAAATGAACACCTTTTGGAGGCTCTGAAAATTAAGGGTGCGAGAGTAGGTAAAAAAAAAGTAATGCTACGAAGACTAATTCACTTAAATTTGGAATAAATGAAGGTGAAGAGATGATGTTGGGTAGCGAGAAGGTCGATTGAGGGGAAATCTTCACTTAACTGGGTAGTATTATTAAGAACCTTTGGAAGAGTAGGAAGATACGTCTGCGAACCAAGGTTAGAATATTGGAAGCTAGAGTAGATTTGAATATTGGAAGGTAAAGTGATGAGAGTGGTCATGTATGGTTCTGAAACGTGAGCACTGTGGAAGCAGGATTTGTTAGAGGACTTGTCTACGGATTGTTATGGGTGCCCGTTTCACGGACCACATTTAAAATAGCAACCTGTGCGAAATATGTGGTTCTATCCCACTTTATAGGGGTATAAAAAGAGACAAATTGCGCTGACTCGGGCACATTTTAAGCATGAATTATGACAGATTACCAAAGATTGCCCTTTCTGGCAATCCATTTACGGATAAATGAAAAGAAGGTTATCCCTGAATGGAGTGGGCAGAGGTAATAAAAAAGGACTTATAGGAAATTAGAACTTCTTGGGTGGTTGTAAAAAGGGAAGACTGGAATATATTGGGATGGAGGAGGAGCGTGCACAGATTTGTTGGCCTCAGGTGGCTTGGTTGTGCACTGAGCTGTTCGTAGCAGTAGTTTTCTTTGTATTTTGCCAAGAGTATTTTCTCAAAGTCGTGAGACTTTCCGAAATTTTTAGCTATGTCTGGAACATATTCTTACTTATAAAAGTTGACAGGAAACAAGTTTTCCAAATGTTTCCAAATAAAAGCCCTAATTCTGTTCAAAAGCACTAGAATTGTTTTATCTCCCTTGAAAAATACTCTTGTTAGGCTTACTTGTTGCTTACTCGAACTGAAATAGAACTGGAGGAGTGAACTGAAATAGAACTAAAATTTTCATAGTAATCTTGGGTATTATTGTGATTTTTTTTTGTTTATATTTCGACAAATAAAACCACACTCTCGAAATATTTTCAGTTTTAAATGGAATACAAATGCACCTAAAGTTGGTAATGGAGATTTTGAGAGGGAGGGAAGAGAAAAGGTATTATTACTCTAATTTTTAAATCTTGTTTAACCTTGAGATACAAATTATTTTGCTGTTTTGTTGTTTATGTTATGAAAAATACAACAGCTCGAAATAAAAAAATATTTTTAGTAAAGCACGAATGACACTCTAGCCTTTAGAAGCCTTCGGGGCGTTAGTCCTACTGCCCTTCGTGGAGTTATTGTTCGTTTTAACGTTGAATTGATTCGTCATTGCAATTTCTGTTCACCTTGGTTCTTATTTATTCATTGATATTCATTTCAGTCCGCTTTAAGCTTAATCTTCGTTCTAATTTACCTTTTTTTTTTAAAGAAAAAGTTCTTACTTGGAAAAAGTTAAAAGAAAATCTTTTCAATAAAAGGTATAAATTTCCCACTTAGTCTGGTGAGTTTCCCTAGTTTCCTTTCGCAGCTGGGGGATAGAGGTGTAATTTTAGAAAATATTTGTGCTTGGACAAATAAAGTAAAACAAATTTTACCCCCTTGGGTGTCCTCACAATACTGTCCATTAAGGGTTGTTATTTATTTAAGTTTTTTTTTTCAGTTTATGATTTTTGTTTAAATGCGCGTTAAGATTTTGCCATTCGAAAAGCTCTTTGGGTAGTAAAATGTAATTAGATCCTGATATTTACGCAAAAACTTATTTCCAGGAGAATGTAACACAACATTTTTTGAGAGAAGAAAAACAACATTTTTAGAATGTTGATAAACAATGTTGATAAAATTTGTATGTTAACAAACAGTGTTTCTAGAAACACAAACCACAAGGAACTTCAAGATGTTAAAAAATTGAAATTGGCTATTATAAGGTTGTTGCAAATAGAAGGAAGTATAGTAGAAGCACACTGGGTAGGCCTTATTTTACCTCTTGGGGTCATTCTATCCTCTGCCTTTCCGGTGTTAATCCCCTCTCAAAGAAGAATGATGTTAAGAAAATCTACCATTTTTATTTTAGATATTCTAAATTTTTATTTTATCTCTCCCTTGGTATAGTAATACTAAAATAACCCTTAATCTGATGTAACAGCAAAGCTGTGCTGGGTAGAGAGCTAATAGATTCATTCTCCAATATTTGCCCATCATCCTTTAGTCTTTCTCTTTAGTTAATTTTATTATCTTATAATTGTAGTACATTCTTTTTTTTTATTAATTAAAAAACTTTTTCCAAAAAACAAATTTTTCAAGGAAAAGTAAAAAACTCCATTAAACAAAAAATGAGCAAAAATCAAATCAAATAATCTACCAAGTGTGAAACTGCCACAAATTAGCATCGATAAATGAATGAGACCCAAAACGAACAGAAATTAAAATAAATAATCGAGGCAAACTCAAAACGAGCAGAAATTAACATAAGTTGGGCTCAAAACCCCTATGCCTTCCCAAGGCCAGAACAAAATTTGCCCTTTACTGAAAAAAATATAAATGTTTTTACTTTTATAACTTTAATAGATCAAATGATATTAACATTTTGATTACTAAATATCAGTATTTGTATATTAAACTGACAAGGCACATTCATTTGTATCTTTTCAGTAAAGTACAAATTTTGTTCTGGCCTTGGGAAGGCATAGGGGTTTTGAGCCCAACTTATGTTAATTTCTGCTCGTTTTGAGTTTTACTCGGTTATTTATTGTAATTTCTGTTTGTTTTGTTTTACATTTATTTATCGATGCTGATTTGAGGTAGTTTCACGCTTGGTAGATTATTTAATTTTAATTTTGCTCATTTTTTGTTTAATGGAGTTCTTTACGTTTGTTCGCAAAACTTATTTTGTGGAAAAAGGTTTTTTAATTAATTTCTGTTCGTTTTATATTGACACTGTCTTTTCAGGGGAAAAAAAATAATAGTCTAAATCTTTTCGTTTTTTTAAGACTTTATAGCTTGGCCTGCTATATGTATGCTGGAGAAAAGTTTTCAGCAATTTTTAACAACATACACCCTTTTAAAAATCTGGACACAAATAGTAGTGTTTAATTTAGTTTTCTCCTCTGGTTGACCTGAAATGGAAAACTTGATACCATTCGCAAAAAATCTTGTTTAATTTCTTTGATAGCTTGGATACACTTACGCTATTTTGATTTTGTTAAATTTTAAGAGCAAAAGTAGCCCCGAAAATTTGAACATAATACCCTCAGTCGTTCTCGGGATACTGCTGAAATGCCTTATTAGTAATTAGCATTAACATAGTGCATTTTGATTTAATCTTAAGGCAACATTTAGTTTTTAAATATAATGGGCAAATGAAGGGGTGGGCGTGGGAGGGGGATTAGTTGCCCTCCAATCACTTTCGACTATTAAAAAGGGCATCAGTCCGTTCTATTTTCAGTTGAATGAGGCCTTTTCGGAGTTACCATGACGACTCCTTCGATACGAAGTGCCCTGGTCTAAACAACAACAACAACAAAAAATAATACATTATACCCACATCGATCTTTACTATAAAAATGTCAAGCCTTCCAATCACTTTCGACTATTAAAAGGGCACTAGTCCTTTCGATTTACAATCGAATGAGTCCTTATTGAAACGACAACGCTTTCTATAAACACCTTATGTGCCCCCAGGGTAAAAATTACAACCCTTACCCTAAGGGCTGTTAGGGTGGCTGTCATCCTCTATGACCTAATTTCCAGAACTTTCAACTACGTTAAAAAAAATGGCCATCTCAAAATTTTTATTGGATGTGTTTGGGGAAATGGTGGGCATGAGAGGGGTGTTAATCGCTCTCCAATCACTTTCAACTGTTAAAAATGGCACTAGCCCTTTCAATTTCCAATCAAATGAGCCCTTTTGAAGTTTTTACGACAACACTTTCAATAAAAACCTTATATGCCCTCAGGCCATAACTTACAACCCTTGCCCTGAGGACTGGGGGTTGTCATTCTCAAAGTCCTAATTTCCAGAACTTTCTACTAGGTTGAACAAAATGGTTATCTGAAAATTTTGATTGAATGTGTTTGGAGGAATAGTGGGCGTGAGAGGGGGGGTTAGTATCCCTCCAATCACATTCGACTATTAAAAAGGGCACTAGCCCTCTCAATGTCCAATTGATTGAGCCCCTTTTGCAAGTTTCTACGACAAAGCTTTCAATAAAAACTTTACATATCCTGAGAACACGAATTAAGCCTCGTATCCTGAGGGTTGTGGGGGGGAGGAGTTATCGGCATTATAGCCCTAAGTTCCTAAACTGACAAAAACGCGTAACGGAATAGCTGTTTAAAAATTTTGATTGGATGTGTTTGGGGAATTGGTGGACGTGAGAGGGGGTTTAGTTGTCACCCCAGCACTTCTAGACACGGTAGTGGCTATTCACCATTTATATTTCAAATCGAATGAGCCCTTTTTCAGGATACTACGACAAAGATTTCAATAAAAACCTTGTATGCCCCCAGGGCATGACTTATAACCCTTGCCCTGAAGACTGTGGGGGGAGTGTCCTGCTCAAAGGTATAATTTCCGGAATTTTAAACTGCGTGGAACGAAATGGCTATTTCAAAACTTTGATTGGATGTGTTTGGGGAAATTATGGGCGTGGAAGGGGTGTTAGTTGTCTTCCAATTACTTTCGAGAATTTGAAAGAGCACTAGCCATTTCAATTTCCTATCGAATGAGCCCTTTTTGAAGTTTCTACGACAACGTGTTCTATAAAAACCTTGCATGCCCCCAGGGCATAACTTACAACCCTTGCCCTGAGGGCTGTGGGGGGTTGTCACCCTCAAATACCTAATTTTCGGAACTTAAAACTACGTTGAATAAAATGGCTGTCTCGAAGTTGTGATTGGATGTGTTCGGGGAAATGGTGGGCGTGAGAGGGGGGTTAATTGTCCTCCAATTACTTTTGACTATTAAAAACGACACTAGCCCATTCAATTTCCAATCGAGTGAGCCCTTTTTGAAGTTTCTACGACAACGCTTTCTATAAAAACCTTATATACTCCCGGGGCATAACTTACAACCCTTCCCTTGAAGGTGTGGAGGAGTGTCCTCCTCAAAACATAATTTCTATCTGGAAATTAACTACGCTGAACAAAATGGCTATCTAAAAATTTTGATTGGATGTGTTTCGAGAAATGGTGGGCGTGGAAGGGGTGTTAGTTGCCTTCCAATCGCTTTTGACTATCAAAAATGGCACAAGCTACTCCAGTTTCCAATTGAATGAGCACTTTTCGAAGTTTCTACGACAACTTCTTCGATACGAAGTGCACTGGTCTAAAGGGAAAAAATAATAAATAGCAATTTGTGCCCACATCGATCTTATATGCCCCCAGGGCACAACTTAAAACTCTTGTCCCGAGGGCTGTGGGGGAGTTTCCTCCTCAATAGTACATTTTCGCTTTAGAAATCAACTACACTGAACAAAATTGCCGCCTTAAAATTTTGATTGGATGTGTTTGGGGGAATGATGGGCATGGGAGGGGGGGCTAGTTGCCCTCCAATTATTTTCGACTATTAAAAAGGGCACTAGCCACTCCAATTTCCAATCAAATGAGCCCTTTTTGAAGTTCCTACGGCAACTCCTTCGATACGAAGTGCCCTGGTATGAAAAAAAAAAAAAATAATAATAATACATTCTGCCAACATCGTTCTTTACTTAGGCAGCATGATTGCGCTGCCTATGATCATTTTATTCTAAAGTGTCATTTTTAAATACGACATGAGTAAAAATAAACTATCTAAAATAAAACTATCTATGAAAAATGTTGCTTAGGTCTCAAACATTCAGTCCCGGAGAGGGGCCTAGAAATCCTTACTCTATGCAAATGCCTTGTTTGGTATGTATTAAGAAAGGATAAACATAATATAAAAGATCTTAGAATGCGTAAAACTTGTAGCTTTAGCTCCTTGGATTGCAGAGCATGCATGAAATGATCGTTTGTGTTGCCAATTAGACCAAATTTACTGTTTCAATTTTTCGAATTGTCAGTGAGGAAGTAAGTGATTTTACTCTGAATTAATGATTTTAGAAAAAATATTTCAGACCAATAAAATTTAGGATTGAAAGAACAAGAAACATTTTGGTTATTGAATTAATTTTAACAATTTGGTTATTGAATTTTGGCTATTAATTTAACGAGCTATTTTTCCTGAATTCTTACTTAAGTGTACTGAAACATATTTTTCATGAAACGCATAGTCAAGGCTAAGAAAGAAGGGAGACACTTTTAAACAGATGACCATTCAAAGCAACCATTCATATTATTTTACAATCTTTACCCTTTTTACAGAAATTGAGCATTTAGTGATTGATAGCTCCAAGTGTGTTGGGCAAAATTAAGGTGAATTTAACACTTTTAAGTGTGTTCTTTTATTGTGTTCCTTCTAGAGCTTTCAAGAATAGTAAAACAGCTTCATTAAACCAAAGACAAGCAGAAGTAAAAAAAAAACAATAATAATATGCACTTAAAATGAACAGAAATCACTATCAATGCGTAAAAAAGATAGCAAAACGCATCAAAATTTGTTCATATGCATCTTTATTTCTTTGAAACAGAAATAAAATATTACTTCAATTTACCATCAACATTTATATTTTTTCTTGTTCCACGTGTTATTTCTATGACATGTGTTGATGAAAAACGATTAGCAGAAAAAATATCATCATTCCTCACTTTAAGAGACCTTCCGCACAAATAATTGTCAAATCAATTTAAACCCACACCTTTAATCCCTAAACTTTCTAATCCCTGCAAGAGAATTCTAAAATCTACAGTGTTTAATGCTTTCCTAAAATAAAAATACCGCTAGGGGGTTTCCATCACTTTCAAAACAATTCTTTACAAAGTCAACATAATTTAAAAAAAAAACCAATTTTCTCATTTTAAGGCAGATTCTGAACTCAACTTCCAAGTCTTAAAGTCTAGAGCCTGGCACAAATCTGGCTCAAAGTCATCTGGATCAAAGTCCTTTAGAAAATTTTAATGGAAATTGAATGGAAATATGACTGAGCATGATCAAGCAAAACGCATAACCTGTCTTAAAATGCAATATGCTTTTTAATCTCAGTCTAAGAGTACCTTTTAAAACTATTGTACCTTCAGTGCGAATTATTTACCTTGACGGCACCTCCTCCAGGAACATGTTTTAGGTTCAGAGTGGAGCCTACTTTCGGTTTTGCTTTCTCTGAGAAATCTAGCTTCACAGTTTCGATTTTAATCTTTCCTCCTCCTGGTTTGTGTTTAGTATTGTCAAGAGATCCAATCTTTGATTTTGCTTCCCATTTCAGTTTCTGAGACACAATCTGAAAAAATGATATGTATATTGAGAGACAAAAGGACATAATCAGTCATTTATGTATAAATTTAATTTATATCTTTTGTTCTCAGGTGAATAAAAGAAGCAGGTGTCACAGGGTAAAAAAATTGCCATTTAAGAGAGCTATCGTTTCTTTACAAAAATTCGGAGAATCTAAGTTGTTGACGATATAAAATTCTAAGTACCCAAAGTTAGATGAGTGGACAAAACCATAGGAAGGAATCCCAGCTTACCCTCAATATACCTTGAATTGAACAAAAGTACACTCTGTGTATCCAGGATGTACAAGAGACGTGTCAGTAATGTACCAGGAAGTGCTTAGGGTATGAAGTTGAAACTCTTAGAACATGTTGAGGGGAGAGTTGAATAACCAAAAGGCACTGTGTAAAACAACTCAGCTACAACACAGCTACAACAACTACTGCTACCATCAATATTATTGCTACTACAGAGGCTAATGGTATGAAGGGGAAAATCTCAGGAAATTGTTTGGATGCTTCTGAGCTAAATTAAAACGCATTATGTACATGCTACTAATTTTTCGGAAATGTTTAGGGTGATGTAGAACTTACCTAAAGCTAAAACATACATATTTCTTTGTCTTACTTTCTTTTTGACAGCTAAATTTTGTATGCAGAGGGAATTTTCCACGGAGGGAATTTTAGACGAGGGGACATTGTCAGTGAAGGGGAATTTTTTGGTTTTAAATATTCTTGGGGGAATACGCCTAGCAACGTATAACCACCCTAATTTTCAAATTTGTTGTCTCCATAGAATAAATTAAAAATCAACTTCCTGTCCTACAACTCGTTCAAAAAAAGATTTTGAGATAAACCATTACTTTTGAACATACTAGGATCTACAGATACAAGAAGATTTCATCGAAGATTCAATGCTACAGATTTCAGTATTAAGAAGGTTGTTTCATTCTTATTTTTCAGTCCACTACTATTCCTACTGCTGCTACTACTACTGCTATAAAAAACTCACTGCAGCACCAAGCCGTCTGAGGCCAACACACCTACACACACTCCTCCTCCATCCTAATCTATTCGAAGCCTCCCTCTTTACACCCTCCCATGAAATTACCATTTCCCTCATATCTATCCTTATGACATACTCCCACCCCATTCGGGAACGACCTGCTTTTTGTTTGGTCTAAGACAGTTGCACGGCAAAGACTATCTTGGTTAATATGTCATCCTTCAATCACAGAACGGGTCCTAGCCATCTCAGTCTTTCTCTCAATATAGCCCGTTGAAAGCGGGATTGAATCGCATTTTTCGAACAGCTTACTGTCTGAGATATGTTCAGTCAGTCGGGTACCCATAACAACCCTTGCAAGATCCAGTTATAGTTTTATGCACCAACACGGAAATAAGTAAATGACTATTATGAGCTTGCCACTGATCAAGCTCTCAGGAAATCTTATACCAAACCAACTACCACATCCGCATTAAGTGCTTCCAACACAGCAGTAATAAAATTCAATTATTCTACAACAATTTTCAGCCGAAACAGCGATATTTTCTGTATTTTCACTCTTCTCTCGAAACAAAATCTTGTATAATTAGTGGACAGCCATAGAAACAAAGTATATACGTTTGACAAATGTCGACTATAAATTTTGACAAATATGCCCTTCAAATGGCGTTGTTCATACACCCTTAACAATTTTCTAAATAGCATTTGTTATTTTCATTACCAAATACCAAACAAAATAATATTTTCGACATCATTAATACATAGATCAAGGGAAGGGAGTCGTTGTTTCAGCTATTTTGGGAGAAATTATTTTTTTTAGTAAATAGATATATAAGTTACAAAGAACAGTATACCAGTGTACTGGCTTTACTAGGGCTACCCCTTGTATATCTTAAAAGAAATCAAAGGTAAATCAGCCCTTTTGTAGAATTTTGTGCCCTTTTGTGGTATAGAGTCGAGGGTTGGCTGGGGTCAATTCCGATAGAAAAGATGTTTTAACTTTTGAAAAATCTTCAAAAATGAGCGTAAAAGTGCTTTCTGATAAAGGATAGTGAGTTTAGCTTGAACAAATATATACCCTGTTGGGCAGTCTAATATCTAAAAGGAATAACAATAGGAAATTTCCACCAGTAAATAAAACAAGAAAGTTTTAAAAATTTTGAACACATTTTTCCATACCTAATAACTATATTAAGACATCTATTTCAACCCGGCAACATGAAATTTAGAAATCTAAGCAAATTCCCCCATGAAACGCTGCCAAAATCAAATATAATTCTAGATTATTCCAAAAATATACGGCAGTTTTGATTTTCCAAATAAACCAAAGACTAATCCACTAAGTGACATTCCGAGGAATAGCTGAGGAGTGGCCAACAATCAGAAATAACCTATACAAGATGCCACGTACCAAGCAAAGTAGAACTGTGCCAAACTTCATAGGGACTGTGCCAAGAATTTGGAAATGTGCGGCACTCATGGCACTTCAAGATGTATGGCACTCCAGGTAGCGCAAACTGTGTGGCCTCTCAGGGATAGAACGGCACGCTTTATTTCTAAGTGTATATAGCTTGCAAGTTCTTCAAAGAATTTTGAAATATATTTACTAGTTGTAACAGTCAGCCACTGCTAGGGATCCTTAAATCAACCTATGTTGTGATAGTTGGTAATTTTATTCTGGTGTGTGGCCCATAGATATGATTTCTTGATTTCAATGTCGGATAAGATTTCAATATTGAGGGATAAATATTTAACATATTGAGCCTCAGATATGTTCAACTTCTCAAAGGGTCAATTGAATTGAGGGAACCAAAGTGAATACTGACCTTTTTGTCACCCCCACTCGGTTTGTAATTCTCATTTCTGGCTCCGATCCTAGGTTTTGCTTCAATCACAATTTTTCTAGACTCGATTTTGACATTTCCTCCACTAGGCTTATAAGACGTATTATTAAGTGACCCTATTTTGGATGTTACAACTTTGATGTTTGGTGAGGGTGCAGTACCGACTTGGACTTTGTTCATAGGCAATTCTGGAAATAAAAATATATAGGTCAAACACGGTAGATTTGTTTCGTTAACAAATCTACTGTTAACGGTTAATTTGTTTCTTACTATAGAAATACGGATTTTAGCACAAAAGTATAGATACCACACGTAACCTAAAGTCTGAAAGTTTGGTATAAACACATAAACTACTAAGTGAAATATTTATACCACTATGCTTCGTATTAATATTTATTTTAGTGTCCTTGATGCCAAATACGAGTTATTTTTCAGAACAAAGGTGATAATAGGGCAACTCTGCTTTAGAATATAAATTTGTATATACTATACTATCCCATTAATGTATACATGTATATACATTTTTTTTCTAGCTGTCGCTTGTCTTCTAACTGCAGATTTGTGAACCTCTGTTCGAGCCTTTCCCCCTGTAGCTATTTTTGCTTTTATTACATTGTTGCATAATTCAGTAACGACCAGGCGCGTTCCATTGCATATACCTTCTAAAATATTTAAATTATGCATTAGCATATATCGTGTTATTTTTTAGTTTTAAGTCATGGGGTGCCAAATGAGCAATTTTAATTGAATTAACAAATTCTGGCGTGAATTCTATTTTTCCCTTCTATTTATCTTTCACTGAATCATAACTTTAACAAAACTTATATTTTCATGGGAGGCAATCAACAATTTCAGCGTTTATTTTACCTACTTCTTTGTTTAGTGGCGCTAAGATAAAGCGTTCCTTCATTCCATTGTAATTTTGATTTAAAATGCAATCTCCAAATCTCCTTCATTTATTAATCTCCATCTCCAATTCTCGAATTAATCATCAAATCTCCAATCTCCTTCATCAATTAATTTACCACTGTAAATTATATCCCAAGGCAATTCGATTTCACTGAAGTCTTTTTTTGGAAGACTTATTTTGACGCTGTCTGGAACAATTAAATGAAAAATTCAATTGCCCTTCCTTCTAAGCTCCCTAAAGTTGTGCGAATTGCTCTTTTTCTTTTTTGGGGGGGGGGAGATTCACATGATGTCATGTTGAGCCTTTTCTTGATTTATAGGACCATAGCTTCAATACGATCAGCCCTGGAAACAAACATTACTATACTGGATAGTTTGCCAGTCTCCAGACAAACTATCATAGTTATCAAGCTATTCGGTGTCATACTCGTTGTCACTTCCCTTCTAAAGGGCTGGACACACGTAGCTTATTTCGGGAACCGATTTCAGCATCAGTGGACAAACGATAGCGGTAAGAAAAATTTGTTGAAAGAAAAATTTATTGCATGAGATTTTCAAAACAAAAAATCATGGACACAAATAGTCAACTGGAGTTTATAAATAGTTGCATGATTGATCTCAGCTTAGTTCTCAGTTTAGTTCTCAGCTCAGTAGCAGGTTCTTTCACCACAGACTTCTCTGGCTGACTATTTATTTGTATCCCTATTTTTTTGTGATGATCATGATGAAAATTGGCGCTGATTTTGTAAATCGGTGCCGAAAACTAGAAAATTTTTCAAGCTCAAATCGATGCCGATTTCTTTTAGAATCGGCGCTGATTTGGAAATCAGTTCCCGAAATCAGCTACGTGTGCCCAGCCCTTAAGTTAAAATTCTGTTTCTCGTTGTCGCTTGTCTCCTAGCCACCGATTTCGCTGTGTGTAATTTTCGTTCGCAATTATGCATTAGAATAATTATCGTGTTATTCCTTAGTTTTAAGTCTTGGTGTGCAAATCAACAATTTTAGTTAAATTCAGAGATTTCGGCGTGGATTCATATCATCCTTCCTGTTTATCCTTCACAGATTTCTGACTGTTATGAAATTTATATTCTCCTGAGAGACGACTGGTAATTTAAGCATTAATTTTTTTTTTTTATAGCGGCGCCAGAATAACGCGTTCCTTCATTCCATTGTCATTTTGATTACTTTGCCAATACTAACTTTTCAACTGAAAATACTCATTGCCGCATGTCTTCTAACCGCAGATTTATTTGTGCATTTTTTTTTGTTTGCAATTCTTTGTGGTCATCGCTGTCACTTGTCTTCTAGCCCCAGATATAGGCGTGCATCATTTTCGCTTGCGATTTCATTTATGACATTTACGGTTTCATTTGCATATGAGCATGGCGTAATTCATATGATTTTTTTTCCAAAATTAAGGCTCTAGGCCAGAGGTTTCCAAACTTTTTTTCTCAGAGACCACTTTTAAATTTTGCTGGTTGCGGTGTACCCCCTGCAGCTAAGTTTCTAATATATTCCTAAAACTCGAGAAAAAATGTAAAGATTAGATCCAAATAAGGATTTTTTTTGTTACGGTCGACAGCCAACAACTATGATAGCCAACTATGTTTTTTTATACCCACCTACGAATAGACAGTTTTCTATGAAGGAAGTGGGAATTGATTGGTTAATTAATTAATTGACTGTGCTGTGAGTAAAGTTGGCCAGTCAAAAAAAGTATTCCATCCAACTTTACTTTTTTTGAAATCTACTCCTAGCACAAAAAAAACAATCAATTAGCGCTTGTCTTGCTTAGGAACCCCCTCATTCGGGGTGATAAAAAAATAGTATAGTAAAATGATAGAAATTAATTAAACCACGCTGCAAAAAGGTGACAAAAGTAAGTATAGTAATCATAGAGGCATTGGCTTGGTTTCTGGAGGAAGCAAATTACTTAGTATAATGATTCTTTTTAGACTTGGAGATGCTGTAGATAAAGTTTTAAGAGAAGAACAGTCTGGTTTTAGGAAGGGAAGAGGATGCGTCGACCAAATTTTCCCTCTTTGATTAATAATTGAGAAGTGTCTGAGTCATCAGACCCCTTAAGTCTTCAGTTCTATGGATTATGAGCAAGTGTTTGATTCAGCCATTAGAAGACCTTTAGCGAAGGTCCCATTCTTTGGTGGTACACCAAATAAATGCATTAAAGGGATATTACAGGGTTATTTTATTATATTACAGGGATATACAGGGATATTACAGAGTTTAAATATTACAGGGATATACAGGGTTATTACAGGGCTATTACAGGGGACATTAAAGAGTTATTTACAGAAATAACATCACTTTGGTTAAGGTAGGAAGTGAGGTTAGAAGCTGGTTTCGAATCGAATCAGAAGTTAAGCAGGGTTGCGTTCTATGTCCATCCACATGGTTCATTTTAATTAACTTTGTCCTAAAAAGCACAGCAAAGGCTATGGGAGAACAAGGAATCAAATTTGGAAGTAATAGCCTCCTATACTTAAAGTAAGCTAATTATTTCAGCGTCCTAGATGAAAATGGTGGCAAAGTGAATGAATTTTCAGAGGTTTTTAGAGTTCAGGATTCAAGAATAGGTTTGAAAATTAGTATTAAGAAGACTAAGTCACTAGGACTGGGCATAGTATACCAAAGACAGCTGAGAACTTTTCGTGTCAGAATTTTTCCGGGGGTATTTCCAACAGGGGGGAAATTTTATGGAGGAGAAAAATCTGGCGGACACCATTGCCTCCAAAGATCTCAAGCTTAAGATTAAAATGTCAAGATCTTGGAAAACATGCCTAGAACTGGCAGTCCTACTTCCAATATGGAAAATACAACTACCCTTCTGATTTCTTTCACCTAGAAACTTAGTTAAAATTTTCTTACTTTTCTTTGGTGTATCGTCGTTGTTTATGCTGGAAGGTTCTGATTTAATTTGTGATGAACTGGACTTCGTTGGTGAAACTGGCACTGAAGGAATTTTCGTGGGTGATTTAGTCGGGGATACAGGAATTTGGGAAGGTTTATTTATTACTGACGGTTTTTCTTCTATTTGTTTTGATGATAATGCTGTCGACAAACCTTCCTAAAAAAATATATAAATACTTAAATATAATGTATATATATATATATATATATATATATATATATATATATATATATATATATATATATATATATATATATATATATATATATATATATATATATATATATATATACATATATATATATATATATATATGCATCAAATTAAAAATGTGTTTATTAAATTAAAAAGTTTTTTCCACTGCAAATAGGGAGTAACATTAAAAATAAAAAGAACATAAATTATTGTGTATATTTGGGAGACTGCCCCTTTTGAATCCCCCGCTCTTTATGCTAAAGTTTGACTTTCTTTTCAATTCCTTAAGTACCACTGCTGAAACACAAGGACCGTTGAATTGGAATGAGAATCTTTTTCAAAACACTGAAACTTTAGACTAACGAGCGATGCATTGAGGAGGGGGCAGCCCCCTTATTATACACAATAATTTCGGTTAGTTTTGAGCTTTGATGGTGCTCCTTATTTTAAGTTAAAAAAACTTTTTTTTATATTGAATATCTGATTGTTTCAAATCAAGCGGGGAAATCCCCCTCCTTGAAAATTTTTCTCAGAAAGCTCCCTCCTTACATAATAAATTCCTACAGTGGAAAATCCCCCTATGGAAACTTCTGCATAAAATCCCCTCTGAAAATTTTCCACAGGACCATTCCCTAAAGAAAATTCTCCATTTTTTTCGTTTGAAAAACTTTCATTTAAAAATAATTTGTTATTTTATTCAATTTTGTTCATTATTCAAATCATGCCAGAGATCCTCTCCTCCTCAGCAGAAAATCTTCCCAAGAAAATTTCCCCTCCATGGAAAGCTCTCGCGGGGAATTTTCGCTATTTCTAATGATAAGGGTTACACCCAATGGGCGAGGGAAGCCATAGAAATTAAAAAACATATGTTTGCTAACCTTTCGATAAATAGGGACACAGGTAATTTAAATATTGACCCAATTTATGATAACCTTCTAAAGAGGTAATCAACAGTCAATAAGGGAGTTAAGATATTAAATAATCACCAGGTGACTATTTTACCTGCTCCACCAAAACTATTTGCTTCAGTAATAGCTAACAAAAGGATTATTTCGCAACAGAATAATTAAAGTAATTTACAGATTTTTTATTTTTCCTCAGTTACTCTGGTGTCCTCACTGAAGTAACTCCATATTAGCATCTTTTCCCTGCGTGGATCAGTTTGCGCCAATTGTACATTTTTTTTTATTTTTTTGGTGGTGGTTTTATTGGTTTTTAGTTTTATCTTTTTTTTTTATCTTGTTCTTCTTGTGTGTTTTTCGTGCTGAAGACGCCTTGTTTGTATACAGGCGAAATATCCGCGTTGTTTTGTTGTTTTCTTTTCTCTCCACTGGCCACAGTCTCGTTTTTTTTTTTTTTTATATTTTTCTATTTTTTTGTTTTTGGAGAATTTACCCCCAGAAAATTCCTCTTACGGAAATCTCCCTCCACTGATAAACTCCTCCAGAGATTTTCCTCCTCGTCGAAAATTTCCCCCGGATAATTCCCCCGGGACATTCTTTCCACATTTAAAATTGAGCAGCCAAAGATAAAATGAAACACACAATCAAATGAAAACGCATCCGTGGTTTTTCTTCTAGACAAAAAATGCGAATTTCCACACTTTTGTAGAGGGGACCTTGAAAGATCTACAATGAGGTTCTCTTACATGTTAATCTCATGGGATCACTTCATTAGGATTTCATTAGAATTTCAAAGGATGAAATTCATTAGGATCACTCGACTTTTTGACGATGTTTCCTCCCTTTTTTGAAAATCAGGCAAATTTTCTCACTGGGTAGCATTAAACTTAATAAATTTTGTATATTTGCCATCAGTATAATTGGCCAATTATTTTGATGTTTTAATTGTTATTCAAATTCTTTATTCTTGAGCTTTGGTTACTATTAGGCCTAGTCACATCTTATGTCCAGTTCATTACCACGAACTGTTTCATATAAATGATTTCTATGGTTTCAGAAAATTCTTCCAGTAGTTCTGTTTTCGATGAAATTCTTCCACGAACGATATTTTATTTTAGCTCTAACTAAGCTTTTTCTTAAATCTTAAAGATAAAATTTTAATTACTTTAAAATCATTAAAAATTTTAATTTTTAGGTCTACAAAATTTCTTACTAATATGTAGCAGAGAAAATATTTAATTTCCCTAATCAGGGGCATTACTAGCCAAAAAGTTTGGGGGAGAGGGAGTGAGCGATTTTACCGACTGGCCGGTCATTTTTACCTACTGTTTTATTTTAATCAATAATTAGCATAATGTCCGTTTCGAAAATAAAACTTGAGAGCCCAATTCAGCCTAAAAAATCGTGTACTATGAAGAAGATTAATACTTTAGTTCAGTTTCTTGTATGAAGCATGTCCAATTAGTTGATGATCAAGTGGAGAAAAGATCTAAGTGATCCAGGATTAGAAATTGACCCTGAATAACGAGTAGGTGGACACCTAAGATGCTGTTTAAGTTGTATCTTGTCTTTAGCTAATTAACCAACTTTTTTTTTCAACGGATGCTTTTGATGCCTCGATTTTCCTTTCTATCTGATCAGTCTCGGAGAAGAGCATATAAGATGTTGCGCGAGGCCCTGAGTCTTGTGTCTGCAATCACCGGATCAAGGTGTTCAGTCTGAAGCTTTTCTGCAAGAATCTTCGTCTTAAACAGGACTTGGTGTATGAACATCAGAATAAAATCAAAGCAGGTAATGTACCGATGCATTTGTTCTGTTCTATTAGTTCTTTAAGAATTTCAACAATAGTGTTACACAACACTATCACACTCCTTGGCCTGGACATCCATCTTGTTATTGGCATATTCTTAGGCTTCAATGTCGATTTGGCACTCTGGCCTGCTCGTTTCTAAGCAATGACTCGTTTCATTCGACCTGTAAAGAAAACGTACAGATCGTGTAAGATTTCAAGCATTTTTCGGACTATGGAGGGGTTGCTGCATATTTTGGACTATGGAGGGATTGCTGCATATTTCGGACTATGGAGGGGTTACTGCAGGTGTGTTCCACAATGAGACTCTCTCTATGAGCCATGGATCTACTTTAGCGTAATTTTCTTCCAGTTCGGCTCATATACGTTCTTTGAAATCCTGTCGAATACCAGACATACGACCAATTTGATTCTTTAAGCTGCTTATGTGGCCAACGGGTTGGAAACAACCTGCTCACCAGCTAAAATCCGTTTAGGCTCGCTGTTTTGTGAAAAACGGTATTGATCTATTTACAATAGTCTTTGTCGAATATAGATAGATAGATCGTGTATTTCAAAAGCCCAAGGGCCATATACACAAAAAATTTATGAAAAATAAAGAAATCACCCATCAACAGAACAAATTACGAAACACACAGAAACATGATACATAGCGAAAAAATACCTAATGGTAGTTTATCGAGAAAATAATTGTAGTTCTATGTAATAAATAATAATTTATTGTAGAAGCTTTTCCTTCTTTCTAAGATTTTCTCTATGTACACATTAACGTAGAATATTGAGGTTTGATTAATACTTTGTAAAATACAATGAAGCAGCAAAACAATGTCAAGCAAGTATTTTCCCCTTAAATCAAAGAGCACCGGGTACTTCCGGAGAAAATGGTCCAAACCTTCGTCCTCATCTTTACAAAGAGGACATACATACCACCCTTCAGGATCAACTATCTTTTTGTCGAACACTTTCTACCTGTTCTGGATTGGAAGGTATTTCGCCCTAAGCTGAATCCATGGACATAAAATTATAGCCGGTAAATTGAATTCAAAATAAACTTCCTCGCCAAAACTAAACTTCCTCTCAGAGATGGGGAATTAGCCAAAACTGCTAAAATTCTCTCTGTTTTAAAAACAGAAACAAACAAAAGACAATAATCCATTATTTCCATAATCTCCTCTTAGGTTCTATTTTGAAAACTCATAGCTACGTTAAACAGGGCCACTAATCCCTATGCCACCAAACAAGGTCCAATAAACCAGTGCCCAAGCTTCTAATTTCAGCATTCTAGGACCAACAAATTTTCTATACAAATATTATTGTTTCTTTGTATTTGAATAAGGACTATTACGACTTGTGGTGCCTTAGAAGATATTAAAAAGCGTGATAAAATCGTCCGAAAAAGCTGTTAATGATATGACACTACCTCTACCTTTTACCCAAGGCCGTACCCTGGGGGGCTACTGGGTATGACCCCCTTCCCTGAAGTCTTTGTTCGACTCGTAAAAACGGAACAAAATTACATATAAACAAATTTTTGACGCGTTTTTTAAAGTTAATTGGCCCCCCCCCTCCGAACAAAAAAAATGGATACGCCTTCGGTATTCCCTCTTGTTTATTTGACTTTTTGACTAAAGAAATATTTCTTTTGGCATTTTCGATTTTCGGTGAAGTACTCGTTATCACTGGCGTGCGAAATATTCTGTATTTGAAGCTTTAAGATCCATTGTCCTTATTACAAGCAAATTTTATTTTACAACTTAATCTATATTTTTAGCTTAACTAGAAAATTTATTCAGCCAGAGATTAATCGTCAGAGACATGTAGCAACAAGATAATTACACGCTCATATGACAAGGCAAAACATTCTAGGCCAACATTTTTTGGAAGGACACTAAGTATTTTCAAAAATTCTTGGCAAACGATTATTGCGGAATAGCATCCAAAATTATGAACAAATTGCAACATCAGAGGGTAATCAAAAGAACTTTGCATTAAATAGTTTTTTTTTAGTTTATACTAAGAATACTTCTAGGTGAAAATTATTTTTACTTACTATACTTTTAATACAGTATTTTCTTAATTTTTTAAGTGTTTTATTTATTGTTTTTGACTGTATATTTTTGATTGTACAGTTCAGGACATAGCTAAACGAGTGTTTTTTTTTCCCATAGCCTTTTCTTATTTTTAAGGCTTATGCTCATTGTGCAAGGGAACTCATTTTTTCTTTATTGTACCAAGGACATCAAAATAAAAACATTCCCCCCCCTATGGCTTTATATTAGCTCTATTCATACCTGAAACCTAAAATTCTATATTTTTTTCTATTTTTAGTTTCATCATTTAGATTCTATTTTTATGTAGATTTCCTATAGTTTTTTCTTTTGTTTGTTACAAAATCATGAGAATTATAAGACTTACACAAAGTTTCAACTACTACTAACAATTCAATGCAGCACCAAGCCACCTGAGGCCAACACAGCTATGCATGCTCCTCCTCCATCCCAATTCAATTCACAGCCTTCCTCTGCTAAAGGGACGCTTAATTAAAAACTAAAATTAAAAATTAAAACACTCCCAGAATCTTTACTTCAAGGAAGTTCAACGAGGAGAGATAGATAAATAATTTTATTTATTTGAAATAATTGATGTTACTGATAGTGAAATAATTTTAGTTTTCAAGGTGATGGTGAAATAATTCACTCAGGTGAAATAATTTTAGTTTTAAAGGTCGTATCTTGCTGTAAGTCTCATTTTGTTTAAATGTATTTTGCTGAGGATGGCCCTTGGATAAGGGGCCAAAATATTCATTCATATTCATAATAAAAACAAACAAAAACAAAATTTGTGTTTGTTTTTATTATGAAAAGGCAATGTGGTTTCGTAGTTGAATACAGTAATATAACTAATAAGGTTGGCCGTCTTCTAATTATGTAAGCAACACGTTAACATAAAACCCATGTTATCATCAAAAACTGTGCTGGTTAAACCTTAATTATTACACCTTCAAAAATGCAACTTTCTATAACCGCTGCTACTTCCTTTCCTAAGCCAAATTTTCCTCTTCTGGGATTTGATTTATCCTAATTTCTACCAACCTGAGCATAAAAATCCCTAATAGAAACAGTATATTTCTATTTGGAAAACATTTTCTAAAAGTATAATCATTTCTGTAAAATAGGTCAAAATAATAGAAACATAATTGGCTTACCTTTTCCTGTGTAGACTCGTCTACACCGCTGTCATGGTCTCCATCTGAAAAAAAGAGAAATAACATATTGAAATAAGGTCAGGATTTGCACACTGACCTACTAGTACAGTCAATATAAGGTTTGACCACAAACAAATTGCAACAGAAATGGTTTTTACACCATCTTGTAGAGAAAAAAAACTGTACAACATATCAAAAGTTGTGAAATCTAGCGGGGTGCAAAATTAGTGTTTTTTAGCGTTTTGTGTTTTATTTTTCGTGTTTAAGCCTAAATTTTCGATTTTCTCAAGGCTTAGAGTTTACTTCATGAGAAACACATTTCTGATGTAGTTTTATGTGCTGAACCCGAATATTACATCAGATTTAAGATACGGTGAACCAAAAGTGTTTCACATTCATCACCATTCACGAAGTTCGCGATTCTATTATAACATAGTCGTTTGACCACATTTCTTGACTAGTTTTATGCGATGAACTCGAATATCACATCAGATCAAGGATATGTTCAACCGACAGTGTTTCACATTCATCACCAAAATGTTTCGTCAAAATAATCAATCATCTCTTAATGTATTAACTGACTAAAATCACAGGTAACAAAAATCACATTGGTAAAATGCAGGCAACTTTTCAAATGACTTGCGACATTAATCACTGGCAGTGTAGTTTGAAGCTTCGTCGTCGAGATCGTCGATGAGATGTTCCGATTTGGGAGAATTATCACATTCTGCTCCCTGACAAGTTTTGCACGCGAGAGTGCAAGACATGCCGTTTCTGACACAAGTGCACCGAGCAGAGATGCAGTTTGAACGGCAGGAACACTTAACAATCTTTAGAAGTTGGAGAGGTGCTGGGGGTAGGTCCGTCATCACAGGGTATAATGTACCATTTCGGTCCTTCCAGCCCCACTTTTGAGGGTCCAATTCTAGATTACGGTCGTCATTCCAGGCGTGTACCTGAAAGTAAACTCTATGGCTGTGAAATGCTGCAGAGTTGGATGTGGGAGGTAGCTGCTCTGGGGGAACGAAAGCCGTTGCTGTGACAAGCTTTCTTTCGAAGAGCTGCTTTCGAAGCTCGTTCAGATTTCCCCCCTTCTTTCCACCATATATTATAAGAAGTGCGTCTTCTCAGGCTTCCTTGACTTCGATTTTTGTTGCTGCCTTCTTCATAAAGACCTTGCCAGATGCTCGAAAACTTTCGTCTTCTATTACTTTTTTCAGGGTAAGACCTTTTCTGATTTTTTGGACACGTGATGTAGAATCACACCCAAGGAATGCATGGGCAAAGAGGATCAGACCACATACTTCTTGGCCTAACTTTTTTTCATTTCATGAACATCCCAGCATCTTCACTCTTTATTTTTCTTTGGCTCTGGGGCGAATTACACCTTGTTAGTGGAGACATCACAGTGGTAGCAGAGAAGGACCAGAAGATCCGTATCTTCTCCATTAACGGCAGTTACCTTCTGTTTAGCTGATTCGATAGCAGCTTTTACAATAGGCACGTCTGCATCACTGGGGGCTTGGACTACAAAATAGCCTGTTTGCCGGAGATGAACTGCAAGCGCACTAATGAATCTTGACTTGTTTTTCTTGTTCCCGAGTAATTCTTCTTTCTTAACTTTCAGACGCATGTCATTCGTGAAGAAAACCTCGTGACCAATCGTTCGATTACGATACGAATGGGCCATATCTTTGATGGAAGGTCCACTATCATACCCATCGAAAACAACAGTTGCGCCAGGGTACTTCCGCGAAATATACAGAGAGTAGCTCTGTATGATACCCGCATACGTGTCATTTTTTATCCATGGGACTCAGTGCAATAGAGATCCGCCGTCAAGTAAGTAGTGTGTCCCGTCGTTCAGCACACACGGAATTTCTTCGAGTTTGCATGCAAGTGCAATGGCCTTGGCGAATTCAGCCTTGTTGGGCACTCTCGGCATAAATGAGCTGTCAAACAGAGCAGCGGGATACGAACAAAGTTCGTACCGGAAGCACTCTGATTTAGGAAGTCTTGTCCTTTTGGCTAACGCAATGAAGCGTTGGAATAGCAAAGCCGGATCCAGTCGCTTGTAATAACCTCCCGCTGGTTGGTTTTTTTGTATATGGACAGCCTGTTCCATTAATTGGCATAAAAAATACATCGCCCCTTTTGCGGTCAAATCATGAAGGATTTTTCGACTAGCAGAATTCACAGAGTCAACGTTTGCAGATTCATATGCAGTCAAACCGGTAGCAATGCTTCTAAGCTGGGTATCCCCTCCGAATGGTGAGCCATTTTCAAAGTACGTGACCATCGCCTGCGTATCCTTGAAGTCTCGTTCTTGTCTGGGGCCTGCGTTCTCCTTGTGATGCTCGCTTGTCCCATAGAAAATTTGCGTCAGATCTTCCATTAGGAGGTTAACAGCAGAGCAGGTTGAAGCGTGCTAAAACCCACAGCGACCTCTGGGTTTCGGTCATGCCCGTACCCCTAGTCAGTCCGCCTGATGTTTTCACGAGCGCATAAGCTCTTGTTCAATAACTAGATCCGTCGACAAGCCAGCCCAATAGCGATCAGATCGTCTGACGACGTGCATTCCTTGTTGGAATGAACTATGAACAGTAGGATGGGTTTCTTCAAGCTTCACCATCTTCTGAAGGTATATTTGGCACGATTTGGCATAGTTGTTGTGACCACAGGCTGCAAGAAAAGGTAGCATTTCAGACACAGACTTTAGGTGTAAGTCCCAAAGCCCCATCCGCTCAGCTTTGATGAAAGAACGAAGTATCCCAACCATATTCATAAGCTGAAACCACAGCTTTGAAGTTTTGTGCTGAGACAGATCAAGTATCTTCTGGTCGACGAAACCTTTGATCCGCTTGAGTGCAGGATTTTCTTCAACCTCCGTCATTGTTGCCTCTCCATTCATTAGCTTGCTGTATAGTGTTTCAAGGTCTGCAACTTCTTTGGTGCCTAACTTTGTTTCACGTTCTGAACAGGGATCATCGTCAAATAACTCGGAGAGCAGCACGGCATGTAGAGCACTATCAACTAGCAAGAGAACTCGAACAGCTCGTGAAATAGCCTTTCCACTTAGGAGATGGGGAATAGTGTTTGGGGCATATGCAAGTTCCAGGACTTCGCGGAGACCGGATCCTTCAATTGTGTATCCTATGCATCCTTTCAGAACTACTGCTGAGAGCTCACTTCCTGGTTCAGAAGCCTAATTAACCCTTTAGTCTCGGCCTAAGCTGAAAAGTAAAATAGGTACATAGAAAAATTCTTACTATATTCACAGTTACACGTATAAAAAGAACTGAACTGAAAAAGGACAAATTCTCCCAGCCCGCTAACCGCATCACGCGGTGGGGGTTACTAGGGGTGGTAAATGAATCTTTCCAACCAATCCCAGGGCTCCTAATATACTGGCCAATCTCCTTAACTGCGCACTTTTTCCCTCGTGGTAAATTAAACACGTACGCAGTTAAAAGGACCCAAAATGGCGTAAAAAAATAATAGGAAAATTAACATTTATTACAAAAGGAAGGAAAATAATTAAGGGGCCCAAAGAAATGAATCTGGGAGGGACATTTATCTGAAAAAACTGGGACCAAGGGTTCCAACAACGACAATTTTAGAATGTACGGAACTTTCCAAAAATATAGTAGTCAGTCGATAGGGCGACGTTATTCCTGACTTCATTTGCCCCTAAGGACGAAAAAAGGGAAATCTGGCCACGAAATACGAATTTCTTGTTTGGTGATGCATGTGAAACACTAACGGTGGGACATAACTTGAATCTGATGTGATATTCGATTTCAGCATACAAAATTAGTTCAGAAACATGTCTCCCATGAAGTAAATGCTAAGCTCTAGGATAAAGGAAAATTTCCGCTAAAAACAACAAAAAACAAACGGAAAACGCTAAAAAACACTTATTTTGCACCCCGCTGGGTTTCTCAACTTTTGATATGTTGTACAGTCTTTTTTTCTCTACAAGATGGTGTAAAAATCATTTCTGTTGCAATTTGTTTGCGGTCGAGTCCTATTTGACGCTAGATTGACTGTACTATACAATTATAAAAGTAGCATCGACAGCGAAAATGACATCGGATTGTCGGAATTTGAGAAGTGAAAACTCCCACAAGTATAAATATCTTGAAAAAACCTCCACATGTGCTTGTGCAGCTTTTGGCTTTAGTGGGTGCTAAGTTAAAAAAGGAAATGTGGGTAAAAAATTATTAAAAACTAAGCTATACGCACAAGGCACTAAGCAGTTTAAGAAGGTGCAGCTTTCCTTTGAAGGCCTAGCTGTATTTGGAAATCAAGGTATTGTGTGTCAAGGTAATGTCTGAATTTTTCCAGACGCAAAGAATTGTAAAATTTAATTATTATTTTTGATTCTTTGTTTTTGCGGTTGAGCATGACAACCAAGAACGTATTCAGGATTTTTTTTTCGGGGGGGGGGGGGGGGTAAAAAAACCTTTAAATCATCGCATCAAGAAATTTGTTTCTGTTTATTGTTGTTACATTTTTACGAGTTGGACAAAATATCGGGGGTTTCAAACCTATTTCCCCTCCCCTGGATACAGCTTTGATGACAACACTGACGAAAATGCGGTACTGCTTTAAAAGCTCCACAATTTTGAAACAAAGAAAGAAAAATCTTTAAGAAATCGCGGTTTCATGGTATGAACAGACCTAACATGAGTTCAGGGGGACGAAAAATATTTTTAATTTGCCGCCCTTGATACAAAGGAGGCAAAAGTTTTTACCTCAGTGGTGGATCCAGGGGGTTGAGGGGTTTGCACGCCCCCCCTAGCGTAGTCTAAAGTAGTGTAATTTACTTAGTTAACGCAATTTTGCGTTAAATAAACTTGCTCCTAACGCAAGTTTATCGGATCAACCTATTTTGTGCCCCCCCCCTCCCAAAAAGTCCAGGATCCAACCTTGTTTTACCTCCCTATACGCTGGACCGCTATCAAGAGAACTGACACAGTTAAAAGACAAAATGATCTTATTTTGAGTTTTGAGTTTATTTTGAGTCTTAAGAAGCGAGCTTTATTTTTTTTGAATGTTCGACAAAATTTCTGTCAAGTAGAAGTGAGACCAAAGCGGCCATAGAATCCCTAAAGTGAGGCAAAGCTCCGGGGCCAGACGGTGTCACTGCTGAACTGATACGCGTCGGTTCAGAAGATTATATCGACCTATACCACAGTCTTATATCAGCCACTTGGTCTACTGGACATGTCCCGCGGCAGTGGTGCAAGGCAGCAATTGTCCCAACACACAAAAAAGGCTCGAAGAAAGAATGTGACAAGCCACCAAACCAGAATCCTGACCAGATCTGCTCCGCAGGATTCAAACAATTACCGCCTCTGTTCTTGGCGAGCATCAAGCTGGCTTTCGATCGGGAATCAAGCTGGCTTTCGATCGGGACGATCAACTATTGACCAAATCTTTGCTGTGTGTCAGCTGATGGAACGGTTCATCGAGTTTAACAGATACCTCTATCAACTCTTTATTGACTTCCGACAGGCCTTTGACCTAATATGGTGGAAAGGCTTGTGGCATATTCTAAGACACTACGGTATCCCAGGTGAAATAGTCGGAATCACTGAGGACACGTACAAACAATTCAAAAGTCAAATACTGACCACTGATGCGCTCTCTGGTGAATTCCCAACAACTTCCAGAGTCCTGCAAGGATGCATCCTCTCGCTGCACTTGTTTAACCTGTTTCTGCATGCCATCCTCTCCCTGATACTCGTCGAATATGGAGCCAGAATAGGAGGAATCCTAATTGACAAACTACCATATTCGGATGATATCGACCTGATGTCCACTACCGCCCAAGAACTCCAGAGTCAGGCTGACTACATTTACCAAGCAACGAAGCCGTTTGGTATGCAGATTAACGCAAATAAGAACAAAATCATGGTCACATCACGACAAGAGATACCCCCCCCCCCGCGATAGTAATAGACGGTGAAAAAGTGGAAACAGTCGATCAATTCCTTTACCTCGGCAGTCTTTTGATGGCTGACAACTGCCACACTGTGGACATTAAACACCGCCTCGGTCTCGCCAGCTCTAGCTTCTAAAGACTATCACACATCTGGAAATCTAGCCACCTTTCGAACCATCTGAAAGTGCATCTATTCAACAGTCTGATCATACCCATTACTCTGTATGGGTGTGAAACCTGGACATTAAAAGCTGAAAACAAGTGCAACCTCCTTGCGTTCGAAATAAGATGTCTGCGCCGGATAGCCAAGATCAGATATACTGACCATGTCACAAACGAAGAAGTCCGAAGAAGGCTGAAGTGACAAGACACTATCCTGAACAAAATCCGAAAACAGTAGATGCGTTGGTTCGGCCATGTAAAGCGAATGAATCCCGAA
Organism: Artemia sp. Qi Xiang Cuo; assembly: GCF_049724085.1. Lineage (NCBI taxonomy): Eukaryota > Metazoa > Arthropoda > Branchiopoda > Anostraca > Artemiidae > Artemia > Artemia sp. Qi Xiang Cuo. Next base: position 22,391,952 of record NC_142808.1, on the reverse strand, counting down.
CGCCTGCCCAAGATCGTGCCTGAAGGGACAACTGAAGGACTTCGACCACGGTGAAGACCGCGCAAAAGGTGGATTGAAAACTTTAACCAACAACGCATTGCCCAACTATCTCAAAATGCATTTGACAGAACAGTATATCGAACCCTAGTTCATCAGATTCTGGAAGGAGTGGCCACAAGACGTACCATGAGGATGTATGGGACTTAAGTAAGTAGTAAGTAGATAAAAATACGGAAATGATCCTAACACGATGTTTTCAGCTAACAGTTAACATTATATTGGGAAATTTTGTATATCTACTTAGATATTTTCCCAGAGACAATGCAATGCGGAGGTAGCATTATTCTCACTTTGATTTTTTTGCAGCAATGGAGCATTTGAGCTCTGAGGAGGTTCAAATCTGTTATTCGTGCTGGTTAACTACATTTATATTAAGTTCCGACTAAAATAGTCACTTGCACGAGAAATATCTTGTTTGTTGACAAAAAAAAACTTGTTATTTTTTACTGTACGAGAACATTGTTTAAAAAAGATGTTCTGCTGAGCAAAAGGAGCTTCCGGCTAAGGACAGATGTTTAAACTATGTAAGAAAAACTTGTTATTTTTTACTGTACGAGAACATTGTTTAAAAAAGATGTTCTGCTGAGCAAAAGGAGCTTCCGGCTAAGGACAGATGTTTAAACTATGTAAGAAAAACTTGTTATTTTTTACTGTACGAGAACATTGTTTAAAAAAGATGTTCTGCTGAGCAAAAGGAGCTTCCGGCTAAGGACAGATGTTTAAACTATGTAAGAAAAACTTGTTATTTTTTACTGTACGAGAACATTGTTTAAAAAAGATGTTCTGCTGAGCAAAAGGAGCTTCAGGCTAAGGACAGATGTTTAAACTATGTAAGAAAAACTTGTTATTTTTTACTGTACGAGAACATTGTTTAAAAAAGATGTTCTGCTGAGCAAAAGGAGCTTCCGGCTAAGGACAGATGTTTAAACTATGTAAGAAAAACTAGTTATTTTTTACTGTACGAGAACATTGTTTAAAAAAGATGTTCTGCTGAGCAAAAGGAGCTTCCGGCTAAGGACAGATGTTTAAACTATGTAAGAAAAACTTGTTATTTTTTACTGTACGAGAACATTGTTTAAAAAAGATGTTCTGCTGAGCAAAAGGAGCTTCCGGCTAAGGACAGATGTTTAAACTATGTAAGAAAAACTAAATTTACATATTATTTGTAACAAAACTCTACGTGGCTTCTGCTTACTGTTGCTTTTTGTCACAAAACATTCAAATTAATACATAATACATCTTATGAAATGTTATTAATTAAATCTTATAGATTTTATAGATTGAAATAGATTTTATTATTAAATCTCAAGAATCGATCTTACTATTCACAACATTAATAAAAACCTCAACAGTTGGACATATGGCGTTTTATTTTCAACTTACAATGGATACTAAAAATTTATGTACTGTTTGAGCTATGGAAGTGTGTAGAGTAGAATCTGGAATTCAATGGTGACGAAGTAAAACCCCCTAGGCTGGTACATTTTCTATGTATAAGAATGAAGAAGCAACCATAATATAAGAATCACAAAGTGCTATTAAAGGGAGTATATTGAATCGAGAGTTACAAGCCACTGAAAATTTCTTTGAAGTACCAATGCTTGTCAGCTGATAACTGAAGATTTCACAATTAAATTGGTAGACATGTCTTTTCAATGTTTACCAATTCGTCGAAAGTGCTTACTAGAAAGATTACGAAAACAATAATAAAATTGAGTAATTCTGATAAACTGTATTTACTATTTCCGTTTGACTTGACAAAGATCAATATCAGTGAAGGAAATGATCCGAAACGTAAATAATGAATTTCACTCCAAAACTTTGAAAAATGCAACAATACTTATATGCTTGTTTTCCAAGTGTTCTGTATTCTTAGTAAGGGATTAAACTATAGAGATTAAACATAGTTCATAGGCTTAACTGAGTCATAATTGGCTCGACTGTTTCCGGGGTTGGTAGCATCCGAGGCAAAATTAATTACGTCACCCCTCCCAACTCAAACATAAAAAACGCTTCGGAAGCCCCAGAAACTCCCTCAACCCCCTGTCGTAGTTCCCCTAGCCATGGCGCCCGGGGTAGGTTGCCCCAGTCATCCAACTCTTTGAACAATCCTGTTAATTGTGGATATTATTCCTTTTCTTGTACGATGAAAGATCTACGGGATTTAAACCAATGTAAAAAGGGATTTTCCTTGTTGCTGAAGCTGGGGGGGGGGGCTGTAAGCTTTTATTCTTAGGGTTTTCGAAAAGTGTGATTCTAAAGGTGTACATACGTTTTGGTTCGATGTCATGTTCAAGGAGTTTCAGGCTCCTTTTCAAAATTCCGGTAAACTTGTTTTCAAAATAACATTTTACTATTAAGAATAATCCACATAATAATTACCACTCTTGAATCAGCTACAAAGAACAAGTTTTCCTCATTACACAGTTTGCTTTTTTTTTGAAAATGTACTTTAAAATTTTTGGTTAATATAGGCTGTGGTTCATTCTTTACTAGCTTGCTGCTGTCGCTGCAACCATTATTCTAATCTCTATTCGACACCATTTTCGTGAGTTTTCAGGCTATTTCTTTAAATTCCCATAAATTTGTTTTTGAAAATTGAGATTAACGTTATAACATTAGGATTTACAGAAATAACAGTTACAATTCCTGAATCTGCTTCAAATGGCGGTGCTTCCTCACTTGATATTTTTTAAACACATTTTTAAATTCATGGTTACAATGATCAGATTTTATGGATGATGCAACCATGGCCTCACGGGAAACAAGAGCTTATCTCTTGGTTATGGTTGTTTACATCTGGACACAATATAAATTTTCCAGGTTAGGAAAGAAAAGAGAGAATAGTGTAATTAGATGAGGACCCAGTCGGGTTCGCCAGATCTCAAACAAACTTAGTTATAAGTTACAACTGATGTGTTAGTTCTGGCTTTTGAAGTCAGGAAGCGATTCGAACTCGAACTCACAACTCTTGAAACTCTCTGCGGAAGGAGGAGCGCTAATCCGAATTTATTAAGATCAAAACATTTTTAAGAGAGGGTTTTCGGATCAGGACCAAACACTGTAAGATTACGAACAAGCATCCTATTTGTGTCTTTTGAAAAGTGCTGGCCCGTTCTGATCACTGTGAGGGACAATGAGAGACAGGCTCACATATTTGTGTCTTCAACGCGTCTAACAGAGGAGGCTGTCGAATTCCGATCTTTGTGAAAGTTAAGAGCTAAGGTCCTAATGGTCTTTTCTATCACGTGGGAGCAAAGTAACATCTTTGGAGGAGAAATGGATCCCTTATGTTCGTTGGCAAGACATCCACCAGAGGGGAAGTCTGGATCTTGGCAAGAATCCGTGAAAAGAGCCAGTTCCATCTGTTTTGAAATTTTGCAGTTTACACCTGATGTCACTTTGATAGGGGGAGGGGGCTCCTCAGATTTCCTTCCCATGACCACTACCGTGATGATTCATCAGGTAAATATATAAATTGGCTGGGAGTAAGAGTTAGGATCCTACTTGTGCAAATATGCGACTAAGAGCTAATCCTTTTTTTTAAGGGAACAAAGGAGGGGGAGGGGAATCCTTGCAACCAGTGCATCCACCGGAATTGGTTGTCCAATTCAGAAAAAAACCTCGTGGAAAGTAGTAGTCAACTTTTACATTCTGCATTTTGGACTTTGAATACAATCTGACTTTTTTCAGAGGGGGGGGGATATTGTTAAATTCCTGTCATTTGGAGATCTTGCAGACCTGATCTACCATCTACCTGAAAATCTACCTTTTTTTTGTTTCAACCAAACTGGATTATAAGTAACATCTTATGTCCGTGTTTTATTTTTCAAGGGTGCAGCACCAATCTGACCCCTAATATTAAACTGATCTAGCCTCTTTAAATTTTTAATAATTTTCATTAAACAGTAATGTTTGGCAGTTCTAATTTTAGTTCATTGACAAGCCCATGCCCAACAATTTATGCGCAACTGGATATTTAAACAATTTTCAAAATAATCTTACTAAACGTATAGTTTACTATCACTATTGCTACTGGTACTACTGCTACTACTCCAACTACTACTAGTACTACTACTACTACTACTGCTACTACTACTACTACTACTACTAATTTTACTGCTACTACTATGACTACAACTGCTACTACCACTACTACTACTACTGCTTTAACTGCTACTACTACTACTACTACTACTACTACTATTACTACTACTACTACTACTGCTACTACTACCACTGCTACTACTACTATTACTACTACTACTAGTACTAATACTGCTACTATTCCTACTACTACTAGTACTACTACAGCTTCTACTACTACTGCTACACACTACTACAACAACTACTACTACTACTGCTATTACTAGTACTACTATTACTACTACCACTACTACTAGTACTAATACTGCTACTACTCCTGTTATTACAAGTACTTCTACTGCTACTACTCCTACTACTACTAGTACTACTACTGCTACTACTACTACTAGTACAACTACTACTACTATTACTACTACTACTACTGCTACTGTTACAAATAAGCATAATGAAACCAACTGTGTTCAAAACGCTGCACACGCTTCTCCTCCATTACATTTTATTTGACGCTTCACTCTTTACCCTCTTCCATGAAATTCGACTTTTCATTAAATCCTTTTCTATGACGTCTTCCCACTACTAGTACAGCAATAATACGAAAAAAAAACCGAACCAGGAACAAGTTGATAAAGTTATGCTTTCTTCACCCTCCGGACCAGAAAAAGCGCTGAACAACATGTCGAAAAACCCCCGTCTCTAACCCGTTGCGAAATTTGTTTTTTCTTCGCTATTTTTGATACATTATTTTTTATTTTTCATGAAAAAATGAAGCGTCACGAAATGAGTGGTTGATACGCTGGTGTATACCACTGCGTATCAAAGAACCCTATTTCAGAGGTTCCAAGCTCATATCTGCAAAATGTGCAATTTTATTATGTTTGGCAGAAGAAAGATCCCGGATTCGTGTTTATTTGCTTTTTTCCCCAGGGGTGATCGTATCGACCCAGTGGGCCTAAAACGTGAGGAGAGGGTTCATTCTAGCGGAAATAAAAATTTCTAGTTCCCTATTTATGTGACCAAAAAATTGGAGGGCAACTAGCTCCCCCCCCCACGCTACTTATTTCCCAAAATCATCTGATCAAAATTTTGAGACAGCCATTTTGTTCAGCATAGTTGAAAGTACCAATAAATATTTCTTTGGAAATAAAATGACCCCCTACAGACCCTGGGGAAAGAATGGATGAATTTTTTGCTGGGAGGATTTTACACGGGGAGAACTTTCCATGGAAAGGGAAGGTTCCAGGGGGTGATGATTTTTCAGGGGAAGTTTTACACTGGGTGAATTTGCCAGAATTCCTATACAAAATTTCTGTATATGTCTTGCTTTCTCTCTACCGATTCAATTTTACGCGTGGAGATGTTAAAGGTAATTGTCCGGGGTAAATTTTCGCCGAGATTGAATTGTCCAGAGGATATTTCTATGGGGAGGGGGATTTTTTCGTGGAGGTAGACCCAGAAATCCTGGCGTTATTTAAAAACGATTAGAATTTATATTAAAAAAAACAAGTTTTTTGACCCTTCCTCAACACCTTGATCTTTACGCTAAAGTTTATATTTTGTCCCAATTCTTTAAAAACGACTCCTGAAACACAAGGTTAATTAGAACTATGAGGAACCTTTTTTTTTAATACTGAAGAACTTTAGCGTGAAGAGCGAGGTGTTGAGGAGTGGGCAACTCCCCGCATATACGTAATAATTTCTGTTCGTCTTAAATTTTAATGTTACTCCTTACTTTCATTTGAAAAAGCTTGTTTTTATTATTTTATGAAGCTTAGAGACAAGAATTTTTCTAAAGGAAATGGAAAAGGTATGTCAATCAAAGTAGAAGCACATAAAAATGAAAAAATTAAGTTATTACAAAAAATTGACAAAACAATAGCCTACTTACAAAAACTAAGATATAAACTCCGAGGATTCAGTTCCGTTGAGCAATGCTGAAACATTGGACGTATATTTTTTAACAATTCAAAGTAGTTTGTTCAAAGTAAAACATTAAAAATAAGATCACGAAAATCAAATAAAAATTTTTGATTCAATGTTAAAAACCTAATTTTGGATGCTAAAAACCATTATATTTTACACATTTATACTTCATAACAGTAAAAGATCAAATCTTTTTCAAAGTGATAACTAGATAAATGCAATCACTCCTGGAAAAAAATGATAATAAAACACAAAAAGTGTATCCGTTCAGGGGGAAAATATAGTAATTCCTATAATTCCGTTCAGGGAAACATTTCTGATCGTCATATGTCAGCTAATGGTACTCTTGCAATACAAGCAAAAGTTGACGGCATATTTTTATAAAAATTACGCTTTATTTATTTGTTTCCCTTGTGTTTTCTATAATGTCATGAACTTTCATGTTTTTTTACACCTGCACTAATTGTTATTAAACACATGCACATTTAGAATAACCGTCAATAGATGATCCTTTGATTTCATGTTATCAATAATTAGGTTCTTATGCTTTCGTTATTGACAAGGATAGTTATTTACTTACAATTCATTGCTATGAAAAATTTGATTGTTTGTGTGTTACTCCAACCAAATCATATAAAAAAATTGTTTGTGGAAAACTGGAAAGGGGTCACTCAGTCACAAATTAGAACTTATATTTTCTTTATTAAGGGTCAAAATCTATTGGCAGGCAGCTACCTGACAATGGGGCAACACATTTTTCCCATGGTTTTCCTCTATTCTGCTCTCTTTACTTTGGTTTCCTTGTGATTACTTTATAATCCCAAATTTCCAGGGGAGCCATGCCCCCCCCCCACGTGCCTATGGGTATAGAGCCACACATTTTTAGCACAGCTTGTTGTCTGCAGTACGGTTAGTCAGTCGCGCAGTTTAGATTAGTCGTAAAACGTTTGGCAAACTTATTTCAATTTCAGAAACAAAAATGATTAATTTTTAAGAAGACGTAAAAAAATAACTTACAAATAGGCTACATTGAGGTCAGGGAAAACTTTAAGACCGACTGAAATATCGTAATCCAAAACCAATGTTTTATAAGTTCTTGTTTCATGTCTAATGTATATTGCTTGACGGAAATGATTTATATGACAATCAAATTTCCGTTTCTAAGGTTACCCTGTAAATATAGATATTTCTTAAAGTTTTTATTTAGGTTGAACAAGTCGTATCAACTTAGCTTGTTAGGTTGCTATTGACAGCCAAAAAATAACTTGTTACCATGTAGCGTTGGTATTGGTAACCACAAGGTGACGTAGAATCAACCCAGAAATTTAGATGATTAAGAAGCAATACATATGCAAAAAAGGCAGTATCCAGTATTTTGTTCGGGACGGGTGGGGGCGAGGCACAACTTTAAAAATAAATCTAAAATGTATTTTTATACGTTTTATTGTGTTTTTAAGAGTCCAACGAATGTTTCGGGAAGAGGGGGTTCAAACCAGTCCCCTAAATACGGCCTTGGCGTGTAACCTATGACATGGTCAAAGGGACATCATATCAGTATATGTTGGCTGTTTTTCACAGAAACACGCAAAATGATGAGTATAAGATTCAAACGCGAAATTAAGCAAGCATTGTGGAATTTAAGACATTTTATTTTGTCACGTTATGCCGCCAGGTAGCTCAAAATGGCAAAATATTAGTGGTAAAAATGATTATATTTTGGAAAAAAAAACAGTTGTGATAGTTTTTAGCGTCTTGTTAGATTAAATTACGCGTGAAATCAGACTGATCTCTCAGCTAGCCATTATTTTGAACAAATGTTCAAAATAATCAAGACAATTTCAAAACAAAGTAAAAAAGTAAAGTTGTCGCAAAGAAACTTCGTAAGAAAATTAAAAAGTCAGTAGAGATACTTGAAACATTTAATTTTTTTGTAGCTTGAGACCCCTAACTTGTGCTGGATTTGCCCAAAAAATAACACCAAAAATCACTCATCTCTGGAGTTCGCACAGGTTGTAGTAACTGACTTTCATTTTCAGAAGTACAGAAAATATAGTGTGCGACGATATTCTTTTAGACCAAAATTTCGGTACCATAGGCAAAGTTAAACGAGTTTTACGGTTGCGGTTAGTTAAACGATTAATTAGTTAAACGGTTGCGAGCCAGTGCACCCCAATAGTCGAAGTCAGCACCGCTGTTGACTCTAGAAAACACCCTCATTAAAAATTCTTTTCCCAACCATTCGAGTCTTGACCAATGAGAAGCAGTATGAATGGGGCTCTGTGGAGAGGGAGGTTTATGGCTTGGGAGCGTCAGTGATGTTGAGTAGTGTCGCTGATCACTTTTGTCGCTGGAATTTGTGTTGTAGGGAATTGTGTGGCTTGGGTGGAGAGATATCCGGCCATAAAACGACAAACAAATCTCATCAAAAAAGGCCTGGCATCCTGTGAAAAATCTGTTAAATTTAAAGGTACCTATACTATTTACTAACATAACTAAATTACTGAATTTCTGAAATATTTATCTTGGTTACTCAGGTCATGCAGACCCCCAGGCTAAACCCTAGAAGTTATGAAGGATGGCTTATTTTTTCTTGATGAACTTATAAATAAATCTCCAAAGAAAGGTAGACTTGTTAAACACTAAACACTGTTGAATTTTTTATCTTAGGAATATTTTCGCTATGAAAATTTTAAGTTTACCAAAAAACATTACGAACCCCTCCGCACATTTCAGACTCCAATCGTAAGATGCAACTTAAAAATTTCCACTTAATAAAACATACAGTTTTTCGAATGCACAGTTATGGCATTCAATAATTAATATACGCCCTTGCAATTATTTTTTTCTTTTTACGATTTTTGGGCATGAATAACAATTTGACAGGTTTCAATGGAATACACTATACTTAATTTAGTTGGTTGGCTCTTCGTCCTCTTTTTTTTCTTTTTTTTATCAGTATTCATGGACACGATTGTTAAGCTACAGCCTTTTGCTATGCGTTTAGAATATCAATGTGAAAAATCTCTCTTAAAACTATGAAAAAGTTTACTACTGACAAAGATAGTTGTTACTTAAATCGCGACGTAGTATCTTCAAACCTGGGCATAAGCTACGTAATTATTTTTTTTGCCTAGTTTGCATAGATGTATATAAACTTTGGTCTTAGTGACGTAGTAAATTATCAATCTTGATATAACCTGTTGACCCCCGTCGACCGGTCAATTCTAAGCGGAACTCATCCATGACAAAAACTAAACTGACAGCCTCTTACTTAGGATTAAATAAAAAAAAGAACAAGCTTTTTTTAACTGAAAGTAAGGAACGACGTTAAAACTTAAAACCAACAGAAATTATTCCGTATATGAAAAGGGCTGCCCCCTCCTCAACGCCTCGGTCTTTACGCTAAAGTTTTTTATTGTTTGAAAAAAATAGAGTTGTGAGAAAGTCAAATTTTAGCGTAAAGAGCGAGGCATTGAGGAGGGGGCAGCCCCTTTCATATACGGAATAATTTCTGTTCGTTTTAAGTCCAAATAAAAGTCCAAAATAGGGATAAAATACTTTTTAATAGACAGTGTATAATAAATTTCACAAATAATACCAGATATTTCGGTCACATATACAGTGACCAAAACTTATACATCAGTAGTAAAAGTTTATGTACTAAATCAAATAAAACTACATATTGCATAAATCTCTAATTCTTTTCAAAGCAAAGGTGGAAGCTAGCCTCTTTCATCTTTTTGGTCTCGGTTCATTACTATTCATTGATGTTACATTTGGACAAAGGTCAGCTACAGCGGGTTAATTAAACTTTGCTCTATCAGAATTTAATAAATTATCATAGATAGAGTTCAGCCCATATTCACCTGTATCCTGATTCAAAGCAATATTCATGAATAAGATTTTCTTTATTTCAAGCGTTTCACGAAAATTTTGCTTTAAACCCCGATCCCTAGAAATCAAAGAGACATTCTTGAACAATATAAAATGGTCTGGAAAATTAAAAATATGTTCGGAAAGAGCTGAAGCAAAATTTTCATACTTAGAATCTTGCTTTGAAGCCGAAGAAATAGAAAATTTATGTTGTAATAATCTCATTTCCAAACTTTGGTTAGTACATCCCACATATGAGCTTCCGCAAGTACATGGGATCTGATAAACCCCACTTTGTTGCCCCAATGAAGTTAGATCCTTCCCAGAATTTAGAAAACTACCCAAAGTATTATTACTCTTTAAAGCTACCCTTAGACCATTGTTTTGTAATTGCTTTTATTTGATTTAGTATATAAAATTTTGTTTTAAATTGTTTTAGTTTAGTTTTACTACTGAAGACGGTCACTGTATATGTGACCGAAATATCTGGTATTTTTTGCGAAATTTATTATACACTGTCTATTAAGAAGGATTTTATCCCTATTCTGGACTTTTATTTTATCGTCATGGAAAGGCAGTGTGGTCTCCGAAATTATCTATGGCTTAAAGAGTGAGGTATTGACTAGGGGATGAACCCAATCATATACGTAATAATTTTTGTTCGTTTTAAGTTTTGATGTTGCTGCTTACTTTCAGTTGAAAAACCTGTTTTTTTATATTTAATTTCTGATCTTTTTTTAAAATAATGCTGGGAAATACAACCCCCCCCTTCATAGCAATATCCCTTTCCCCATGAAAACTTCCTTCATGGAAAGATCCTCCCACATAACTACGACCCACTCCCCCCCCACTACCATAAAAAATCCCCCCTGAAACTTCTGTATACTTCCCAATAACCAATACTATATGTTAACTATGGGTAAAGTTCATAACTTTCAGCTTTCCCCCCGGGGACTTCGGGGGACTAAGTCATCCTAAAAGACATAGTTATCCTATTTTCGACCATGCTGAACAAAATGGCCATCTCAAAATTTTGATCGGGTGACTTTGGGAAAAAATGAGCGCGGGAGGGGTTCTAGTTGCCCTCCATTTTTTGGTCACTTAAAAAGGGCACTAAAACTTTTAATTTCCGGTCCATTGAGCCCTCCCACGATATTCTCGGACCACTGGGTCGATACGATCATCACTGGAAAAAAAAACAAACAAAAAAACAAATATTAGATAGGAGCTTGAAACCTTTACAGTACGGTTCTCTGATACGCTGAATCTGATGGTGTGATTTTTCTCAAGGTTCTATAACTTTTAGGGGGTCTTCCCCCTTTTTTCGAAAATCAGCCAAATTTACTCAGGCGCGTAGCTTTTAATAAATAAGCCTAAACGTGATTGAATTTATATATTTGAAATCAGCATAAAAATATGATTCTTTGTATGTATCTATTGGTATCAAAATCCCGTTTTCTAGAGTTTCGGTTGCCATTGAGCCGGGTCGCTACTTACTTACAGTTCGTTACCACGAACTGTTTGATTAACCGAAAAAAACTGAACTTTTTTATTTGAAAGTAAAGAGCAGCATGAAAACTTAAACGAACATAAATTATTCCATATGTCAAAGCGGCTGTCCCCTCCACCATTTCTTGCTCGTTACGCCAAAGTGTTTTGGTGTTTTGAAAAACTTTATTTCAACTCAACGGGCCTTTATTATCTTAAAGAATTGAAAAAAAGTTTAAGGATGCAGAGCAAGGGGTTGAGGAGGGGACAGACCCCTCAAATGCGGAATAGTTTCTGTTCGTTTTTTGGGTCGGATGAGATGGGATTTGCAGCTCAAATTTTTAAAATTATATTTTTTTGCTATTCTTGTTAAAAAACAAAGAAATTAATGCCCCCCCCCCCGCTAGAGTTAGAAAAATATTCGGTATATATTTAGCAGTTCATGTTATTGACCTAACCATAAATTAAACATACCACTAGATGTCATTCTTTACGCTCTTTCTGAATATAATAACCACTTTTTTCGCAAATTCAATTGTAAGCCCTTTTAGGACCCTTGAAAACAATAAAAATTATAATAGTAATAATCCTACATTGTTTTGATATAAAAATAGGTTATAGAATTTGTTTCAAACTTACTTTTTCATTGTAAATCCACTTCGTAAAAGTTTCATAATTCCCAAACATTGATTTGTCAAGATTAAGTTGAATACAAAATTCAAAACAAATCCCCCATGCTTTCTTCTTATTTTGTTAGGCCGCTTAAAAATTGCCGTTTCACCTATATGTCCAAAAATATCAAAGCCGACAGAAGAAACATGGCGGATGGAAAAATTGTTTTGAATTTTTTATCCAACTTTGTTGTGACAAATCGATGCTTGCGGATTATACAACTTCAACAAAATTGGTTTTATAATGAAATAGTTAGTTTGTAACCATTGTTTTAACCCTTTTTATACCAAAAAAAATAAAAGGAAATTATCATTTTCAAGGGTCCAAAAAAGGCTTAAAACTGAATTTGCGAGAAAAGGGATTACTATATTCGTAAAGAGCATAAAAAATGACATATAGCGGTATCTTCCCTTTATTTGTATGTCAATAATGAGAACTGCTCAATATTTACCAAATTTTCATTATAATATTAATTAGTTTTATTGGTACTTATTAAGAATCCAATAAACACGCGAAGAACCGCCTGTAGAATCTAATGAAATCTTAATGAAAAACAGTTTTCCGCTGCCTTGTGAGGTATTGCTCACTCCGTGAAAAATATTTAAACCTTAGCTTTTTGGGGTTGAAGGGGCCAAAAAATTTACCTAGGTAAGATTACGTATTTAATATATGCTATGCTTTACCATCCCCCCCACCCCTAATGTGCAAATATATAGCCTAAATTTGTTTCCAAACTATTATATTTTCATCCTATTTTGTTTTATTTCATTATCATTAACGAAACTTAACTTCTCGCGTGTTTATCAGATTCTCAATAAGTGCCATTTCATCTTTATTAATAAATTGAAACAATCTTTGCCCCTCAGTACATTTTCATGTATTGGCGCCTGCAGAGAGCGTATACATTATCATTATGCGAGGACTTGTATGCTACAAAAGAATAGGCTGGTAATTACTTTTCTACTCTCAATGATGTAAATCAAACCCAGAAAAACGTACGTTAAAACCTATTTTAAGTCAAATGTCAAACTCGGAACACTTTATCAAACAATTCGTGGTAACGAACTGTAAGTAAGGAGCGACGCGGCTCAATGGTAACCAAAACACTAGAAAACGATATTTCGATACCAATAGATGCATCAAAAGAATCAGATTTTAATGCTGATTTCAAATATATAAGTTTCATCAAGTTTAGTCCCACCCATCAAAAGCTACGCGCCTGAGAAAATTTGGCTGATTTTTGAAAAAGGGGGTAAAGACCTCCTAAATGTTATAGAACCTTAATGAAAATCCCACCATCATATAAAGCGTATCAGAGAACCCTACTGCAGAGGTTTCAAGCTCCTATCTACAAAAATGTGGAATTTTGTATTTTTTGCCAGAAGAAAGATCACGGATGCGTGTTTATTTGTTTTTTGTTTTCCCCAGGGGTGATCATATCGACCCAGTAGTCCTAGAATATCGTGGGAGGACTCATTGGAACGGAAATTAAAAGTTCTAGTGCCCTTTTTAAGTGACCAAAAAAAATGGAGGGCAACTAGGCCCCTCCTACGCTCATTTTTTCCCAAAGTCAACCGATCAAAATTTTGAGATAGCAATTTTGTTCAGCATGTTCGACAATATGATAAGTATGTCTTTTAGGATGACTTAATCCCTCGAAGTCCCCGGGGGGAGGGCTGAAAGTTTATGAACTTTACCCAATGTTAATATATAGTATTGGTTATTGGGAAGTTTTTTCTGGTAGTGGGAGCGGGGTGTGGGTTGGGGGCTATGTGGGAGGATATTTCCATGAAGGAAGTTTTCATGGGGGAAGGGACATTGCTATGAAGAGGGCGCCGGATTTCCCAGCATTATTTAAAAAAAGATCAGAAATTAAATTAAAAAAAGTGTTTGAACTGAAAGTAAGCAGCAATATCAAAACTTAAAACGAACAGAAAATATTACGTATATGATTGGGTTCACCCCCTAGTGAATACCTCGCTCTTTAAGCCAAAGATTTTTTAGTATTTTCATAAGAGCTATTTATTCTAATTAACGGCCTTTGTGATTAAGCGGTCATTTTTAAAGAATTGGAACAAAATTCAAACTTTAGCTTAAAGAGCAAGGTACTGACTAGAGAGCGAACTCCCTAATATATGTATTAAAAATGTATGAATATAGAAGTTCGTTACGTAAGTTATGTATATTTATTACTAATATAAACGTTCGTAAATAAAATTAAACAAGTTTCGAGAAAGCCATTTAACCAAATAAAAGTAAATTAATATGCAAATTTGGTTTTAATTATTCATGTACGGTGAGCCAAAATCAAAACCTGCATTAATTCAAAAACGTTCAAAAATTAAATAAATAAAAAACAAGTTTTTTTTTAACTAAAAGTAAGGAACGATGTTAAAACTTAAAACGAACAGAAATTATTTCGTATATGATAGGGGCTGTCCCCTCCTCAACGCCTTGCTCTTTACGCTAAAGTTTGACTTTCTCACAACTCTGTTTTTTTTAAACAATAAAAAACTTTAGCGTAAAGAGCGAGGGGTTGAGGAAGGGACAGCCCCTTTCATATACAAATAATTTCTGTTCGTTTTAAGTTTTAACGTCGTTCCTTACTTTCAGTTAAAAAACTTTTTTTTTTTTTATTTAATGCAAATACCTAGATGTGAAGTGCTGTGAGTTATTCTCTGAATCTATTAAGCCATTGACCCTTCAGTTTTTTGGTGATCTTACTGGTCGTCCTCATATTGTCAAAAAAAATCCTAATTATAAAACTAATAAATCGTCATTGCTCATTGCCATCTGAATTCATCTTTTGTTAAATTTAATAAAGTGATTGTTCAACTCGTGATTGTGGTGGTGAGAAGACTTTTGTCATTATCCTTTTGAGTGCAAACTTTGCGAAAACGAAACAATATAAATACAAATCAACTGAAAAGAGTTTGGACTCTGGTATGATTAATAGGAATGCAAATTGGTATATTGCAGAGCTTCGGCACTCACATTCAGTATATTTGAGAACAAAACACTGAATATTATATAAAGACTTTTTCTTCTCTTTCAAGTTTTCTTTGCCTTTTTATCCACATTCTTTTTAGTAAATTTTACCTTTTTCTTGTTTTTTTCATATTCCCTTGTGATGCTTACTTTTTATTCTTTAAATTTCTGATATTTTTATGTTGTGCTTTGTAGAGTTAGTGAAGTACTCTGTACAAGTCACCGAATTAAATCATTCAACCATTCATCAAGCTCGAATAAAAAGACTATAATCATTTCCTGGGTTCTTATTAATTGTCAATATAGCAAAGCTCATGTATAATCCTCTCACAGGAAGGCTAAATCATGTAATTTCACTGTGTCGTCTTTTCATGAGAGCTCTGTACAATTCAGATACTACTACTGAGATCAGGGTTTCCACCCTCGAAAATTGAAATTTAGGTACTAGTCTAGGAAATCTAGAGATTTTTTGGCAACAAGTCTTCGAGATTTGGAGAATTTTTAGGGAAAAAATAAAATGGAATTTTGGCGTAAAAATTTGGGAGCCATAATTGGGTTGAGTTTTATTTTCAGGCTCAATTGGGGCTTTGATCTGTGTCGTAAATCAAGCCTTTTACAAAATAGGTTTTAGAGCCAGAGCCCGGGATTGGAACCCATAGCTGAAAACACTCATTGCTGATATTGCGGCAAAAACTTCAAAATTGCTTTCAAAAAAAAAAGAAAAGAAAAATAGTGAACACATGTGAACTGTAAATACCAGTAGCAACTTTGTATTAAGTCATTAATCTCATAAATTAATTATAATATTTAAAAAAAAACAAATATTGTTTGCGGTTTCTAGTTAAGTAAATTAAATAGACAAATTCAACCTATAAGTACGGGGTAATATTAAAACTTAAAACAAACAAGAACTAAACTAAACAAGTAAATTTAAACTTAAAGTAAAAAAGGGAATTTTTACGACAATTGAGAAATTATTGGTTTTTCATGCTGCTTCTAAGGACTTAGGTGTTTACCCCCCCCCCCAAAAAAAAACCTCCCACGGAAAGTACCCCTGCGGAAAATATCCCCCGCGAAAAATACCCTCGGAAAATACCCACCCCCGTGCGGAAAATTCCCCCTCCGAACATACATGTTTTTCATTGTTTGTTTCTACTATGCTTTTCTTTCTTTTGATTACCTCATAATTAATATATAGTCACCGATTACCCTCAACCCTCCTGCCATCCCTGTGACCATCCATATTCCAAATATAATACTTATTGCAGTCTCATTTTTATATCAGCCCATCTAATGCCTGGACATGATAGCTGTAGGCTACAAATCTTATAAAATTTACTAATTCTTTACCTTCGCACTAACATTATTTGGCATTATCAACCAACTGTTCGTGATAAATAAGTCCGAAAATATTTAAAACTTGACAAGAAAACAATATGAGCCTAATACCCAAATTTTTATTTTAAGCTTTATCGTAATTTTTTTTTTATGGATAATATTTTTGGGATTACTTCTGTTTGAATCCTCTATTCCCCGACCTTTTACATAGTCTGTAGCTGAATTTTGCCTCATTAGGAGGGAGAGGGAGTTGTGAATTTTTTATGGTAAAAAGATCGTATTTAGGGCGAAGAAATAAATTATACCATATTTTCTTATAAAAAATATTTTATTTCAGAATTAGCCTTCATACAGGGTTATTAATTGTTAAAGCATTAGAAGTTGTAAAGGTAGGCCTTAGATATTTAAACAAATTTACTTGGCTATCCCGAATTTGAGCAGAATCTATTTTCCGTAAAATTTCCTTTGCCTAACTAACAGGTTTGCAAGCCCGTAAAAGGTTCCTAAAACTACAGTTTAAAATATTACGTCACTGAAAATATTACACGGGTGAAGGGACCAGAATAATAATTGTGAGGGGAGTGCTGGGTGAATACGTTTGAGGATAAAGGGTGGTATGACAAATTCCATTCTCAGATAAAAAGAAAAAAACTTAAATTTTACACACCGAATGAAACAAAAATTTAAATGGTAAGAATTCCTGGCAAAAAGATCAATTTCTTCAATGTATTATGCGGTCAACTATTAAGTATTAAACATTAATACAGTATGTCCAAAACCGAAAACAGCAAAAGAAAACCAAATTTAAACTTGTGATTCGGGTTTCAAAACAATTCTCTTTCTTTAGAAGTTCAATTTCAAAATCCAGAATCTAACTGAGCGTTCCGTTAAACAACTTTAAGTATAATTCTTGGCTAATTTAGTCAAGATACTTGACCACGAATGATGTGAATGTAAGAATTATATACCATTTGGAATACTGCATTCGAAATTATTAGACCTAAATAAAAGAAAGTGATACTTTTGTGAACATCTATAGCCGTCTATAATTAAATTGTATCGGTCTGGTTCTTATGCAAAGTAACACAGGAGACGAAAAATAACGAACAAGAGAGTAGTGAAAAATTATGGTATGTAAAGTAATGTATGCTAGGGATAGTCACTAGGGGGTCAAACTGTAGTTGAGTAATTTTCCGGAATTCGGGGAAAAATAATTTTTTTCGGGGAGACACATAGATTTTCGGGGAAATCCCCGGAAATTCGGGGATAGTGGAAGCCCTGACTGAGATTCAGATACTACTGAATCTATTCAGGTACTACTATCACGGATGCGTGTTTATTTGTTTTTTGTCTGCTTGTTTTCCCCAGGGATGATCGTATCGAACAATTGATCGCAGAAGATCGGGATAGGGCTCATTTGATTGGAAATCAAAAGTTCCAGTGCCCTTTTTAAGTGACCAAAAATATTAGAGGTCAGCTAGCCCTCCTCCCACGCTCATTTTTCCCAAAATCGCCCGATCAAAATTTTGAGCTAGCGTTTTTTTCAGCATAGTCGAAAATTCTAATAACTATGTCTTTGAGGATGACATGATCCCCCACAGTCCTCGGGGGAAGGGCTGAAAGTTATGAACTTTGCCCATTGTTTATATATAGTGTTGGATATTGGGAAGTATACAGACGTTTTTCAGGGGGGGATATTTCTAGTGAAGGAAGGGGTTACGTGGGATGATCTCTCCACGGATGAACTTTTCGTGGGGGGAAGGAATTTTCCATGGAGGGGGAGCCGGATTTCCCAGCATTATTTAAAAACAATAAGAAATTAAACAAAAAACAATCTGAAATTAAGGAGCAACATTAAAACTTAAAACGAACAGAAATTATTACGAAAAAACTTAAAACGAACAGAAATTATTCCGTATATGAAAGGGGCTGTCCCCTCCTCAACGCCTAGCTGTTCGCGCTAAAGTTTGACTTTCTCACAACTCTTATTTTTTTTAAACAAGGAAAACCTTATTCCTTATATGAAAGGGGCTTTCCCCTCCTCAACGCCTCGCTCTACGCTGAAGTTTGACTTTCTCGCAATTCTTTTTTTCAAGCAATAACAAAATTTAGCGTGAAGAGCGAGGCGTTGAGGAGGCGACAGCCCCTTTCATATACGGAATAATTTCTGTTCGTTTTAAGTTTTAATGTCGCTCCTTACTTTCAGTTGCAGATTTTTGCAGATATGAGCTTGAAACCTATATAATAGGGTTTTCTGATACGCTGAATCTGACGGTGTGATTTTCATTAAAATTCTTTCACTTGTAGGGGATGTTTCCCCCCCTCTTTAAAAAATGAGGTAAATTTTTTCAGGCTCGTAGCCTTTGATGAGTAATACTAAACTTAATAAAATTTATATATTTGGAATCAGCATTATAAGCAGCATTATAAGAGTGGTAATTAAACCACTATAAAAATGGTAATTAAACCACTATAAAATGTGGTAATTAAACCACAAGTAGTCTCATTTTTATATCAGCCCATCTATCAGCCCATCTAGTGGTAAGCAGCATGGTAAAGTGGTAATTCATTCTTTACGCTCTTTCTGTTTATAATAACCACTGTTTTCGCAAATTCAATTTTAAGCCCTTTTAGGACCCAGGAAAATAATAAAAATTATAATAATAATAATAATTATAATAGGCTTCCACTCTCGAAAATTAAAATTTGGAGACAAGTCTTCAAGATTTGGAGATTTATCGGGAAAAACACAAAATGGTAGTATGGCGTAAAAATTTGAGAGCCATAATTGGTTAGGGCTTTACTTTAAGGAGGAAGTGGGGTTTGTATCTGTGTCATTAATCAAGTCTTGTACGAAATTAATATTAGTGCTTGGGCCCAAGCTGAGATCCCCATGCTGAAAACAATTATTGCTGATATTGCGGCAAAAACTTCAAAATTGTTTTCAAAAAAAAAGAAAAGAAAAATAGTGAACACATGTGAACTGTAAATACCAGTAGCAATTTTGTATTAAGTCATTCATCTCAGAAATTCATTATAATATTTAAAAACAAAAACAAATATTGTTTGCGGTTTCTAGTTAAGTAAACTAAATAGACAAATTCAACCTATAAGTACGGGGTAATATTAAAACTTAAAACAAACAAGAACTAAACTAAACACGTAAATTTAAACTTAAAGTAAAAAAGGGAATTTTTACGACAATTGAGACATTATTGGTTTTTCATGCTGCTTCTAAGGACTTAGGTGTTTACCCCCCCCCCCCCGAAAAAAAAACCTCCCACGGAAAGTACCCCTGCGGAAAATATCCCCCGCGAAAAATACCCTCGGAAAATAACCACCCCCTTGCGGAAAATACCCCCTCCGAGCATACATATTTTTCATTGTTTGTTTCTACTATGCTTTTCTTTCTTTTGATTACCTCATAATTACTATATAGTCACCGATTACCCCCAACCCTCCCGCCAACCCTCTGACCATCCATATTCCAAATATAATACTTATTGCAGTCTCATTTTTATATCAGCCCATCTAATGCCTGGACATGATAGCTGTAGGCTACAAATCTTATAAAATTTACTAATTCTTTCCCTTCGCACTAACATTATTTGGCATTATTAACCAACTGTTCGTGATAAATAAGTCCGAAAATATTTAAAACTTGACAAGAAAACAATATGAGCCTAATACCCAAATTTTTACTTTAAGCTTTATCGTAATTTTTTTTTTATGGATAATATTTTTGGGGTTACTTCCGTTTGAATCCTCTATTCCCCGACCTTTTACATAGTCTGTAGCTGAATTTTGCCTCATTAGGAGGGAGAGGGAGTTGTGCATTTTTTATGGTAAGAAGATCGTATTTAGGGCGGAAGAAATAAATTATACCACATTTTCTTTAAAAAAATATTTATTTCAGAATTCGCCTTCATACAGGGTTATTAATTGTTAAAGCATTAGAAGTTGTAAAGGTAGGCCTTAGATATTTAAACAAATTTACTTGGCTATCCCGAATTTGAGCAGAATCTATTTTCCGTAAAATTTCCTTTGCCTAACTAACAGGTTTGCAAGACCATAAAAGGTTCCTAAAACTACAGTTTAAAATATTACGTCACTGAAAATATTACACGGGTGAAGGGACCAGAATAATAATTGTGAGGGGAGTGCAGGGTGAATACGTTTGAGGATAAAGGGTGGTATGACAAATACCATTCTCAGTTAAAAAGAAAAAAACTTAAATTTTACACACCGAATGAAACAAAAATTTAAATGGTAAGAATTCCTGGCAAAAGGATCAATTTCTTCAATATATTATGCGGTCAACTCTTAAGTATTAGACATCAATACAGTATGTCCAAAACCGAAAACAGCAAAAGAAAACCAAATTTAAACTTGTGATTCGGTTTTCAAAACAATTCTATCTCTTTAGAAGTTCAATTTCAAAATCCAGAATCTAACTGAGCGTTCCGTTAAACAACTTTAAGTATAATTCTTGGCTAATTTAGTCAAGATACTTGACCACGAATGATGTGAATGTAAGAATCTCATACCATTTGAAATCCTGCATTCGAAATTATTAAATCTAAATAAAAGAAAGCAATACTTTCGTGAACATGTAAAGAGCCGTATATAATTAAATTGTATCAATCTGGTTCTTATGCAAAATAACACAGGAGACGAAGAATAACGAAAAAGAGAGCATTGGAAAAATTATGGTCTGTAAAGAACTATATGCTAGGAATAGTCACTAGGGGTCGAATCGTGGTTTATTGATTTTTGGGGAAATTTCAGGGAATCGGGAACAAATATATATCTTTGATGAGACACTCAGATTTTCAGGGACATCTCCGAAAATTTGGGGATAGTGGAAGCCCTGACTGAGATTCAGATACTACTGAATCTGAATCTATTCAGGTACTACTATCACGGATGCGTGTTTATTTGTTTTTTGTCTGCTTGTTTTCCCCAGGGATGATCGTATGGAACCATTGATCGCAGAAGATCGGAAGAGGGCTCATTTATTGGAAATCAAAAGTTCCAGTGCCCTTTTTAAGTGACCAAAATTATTAGAGGTCAGCTAGCCCTCCTCCCACGCTCATTTTTCTAAAAATCGCCCGATGAAAATTTTGAGCTAGCCATTTTTTCAGCATAATCGATAATTCTAATAACTATGTCTTTGAGGATGACATGATCCCCCACAAACCTCGGGGGAAGGGCTGAAAGCTATGAACTTTGCCCATTGTTTATATATAGTGTTGGATATTGGGAAGTATACAGACGTTTTTCAGGGGGCGGATATTTCTAGTGAAGGAAGGGGTTACGTGGGATGATCTCTCCACGGAGAACTTTTCGTGGGGGGAAGGAATTTTCCATGGAGGGGGAGCCGGATTTCCCAGCATTATTTAAAAACAATAAGAAATTAATTTTAAAAAAATAATCTGAAATTAAGGAGCAACATTAAAACTTAAAACGAACAGAAATTATTACGAATATTAGGGGCCTCCCTCTCCTAAATACCCCGCTCTTTACACTAAAGTTTTTTTTTGCAGAACTTTTAGAAGAGCTTATTAATAGAAAGGCCTCATGAGCTCGTGACGGGCACCCCTGCTGCCATCTACAATTTAGTTCAATGCCAACAGGACTCCATATATGGGCATAGAGTTCCTTGGGAGAACACGTGGTTAATCAGTCAACAGTAATTCATGTCTGTTTTATGGTTTTTGTCAGTGAGAATGAAAAAACAGGAACTTTCTCACTTTGATGGATGTTTTCTGGATTATTGATTAATGTCTGACAGGTGATGTCAAGATTGATTGATTTGTCATGAAAAAGGAATGGGTGAAGTTTATTAATGTCTTTGATGTATCTCCAAGAGAAATGTTTCCGGAGCAGAGTTTATTAATATCTTTGGAGTTCGACCAGTAGAATTGTTTCCGGGGCGAAGTTTTTTAATGTCTGACAGATGATGTCATGGTTGATTGATTTGTCAAGAAAGGGGAATTAATTTGTTGTTTCTAAGGGGAATTATTGATTCACGAAAGGGTTTCTTAGTAATTTGAAATGTGACAGCGCAGGGATGCCAAAAACAAAAGCAACACGCAGAAATTACGTTTAGGGGTTATTTGGGCGAAACCGTTTTAGACATTTTAGGGAATTATTTCGGCGAAACAGTTAGAGACATTTTAAAAGATGATTTTAGAAGAGGTTTTAGAAGAGAATTTGAGGGTGAAGCTCTCTGGTCGTTATAATACACAAGTTCCATTTGAACAGTGTCGTGAGGTCCTCTACCCCATTCGCAACGGGTTCTGATCCCCCCTTCCAACCCCGAAGGAAGCCCCCCGCTCTCAAAGGTCCCCCGGCCCCCCCCAGGGTCCCCTGAGCCCCTATTTTTTAATTCTTTTTTAAGGCTTTATTATATATTTTCAGAACAAGTTATTTTCTTAATGTCCTTCCTAAACCTATTTTACAAGTTGAAGTACCCATTCATTTCACCTACAACTTTACTTTACAGCCTTCTGACTGCACCAACACCAAGCAATACTTTTCAAAGGGCATTTCCGAACAAGTTATTTCCTTAATGTCCTTCTTATACCCGTTTTACAAGTTGAAGTTCACGTCCTTTTAAACCACAACTTTACTTTACAGCTTTTTGAATGCCCCAACACCAGGCAATACTTTTCAAAAGGCATTTCAGAACAAGTTCTTTTCGTAATGTCCATCCTAAACCCATTTTACAAATTGAAGTACCCATCCTTTTCACCCACAACTTTACTTTACAGCTTTTTGAATGCTCCAACACCAGGCAATACTTTTCAAAAGGCATTTCAGAACAAGTTCTTTTCATAATGTCCCTCCTAAACCCATTTTACAAATTAAAGTACCCATCCTTTACACCCACAACTTTACTTTACAGCTTTTTGAATGTTCCAACACCAAGCAATACTTTTCAAAGGCATTTCAGAACAAGTTCTTTTCTTAGTGACCGTCCTAAACCCATTTTACAATTTGAAGTACCCATCCTTTTCACCCACAACTTTACTATACTACCTTTTTGAATGCTCCAACACCAAGCAATTCTTTTCAAAGG
The DNA here is from genome assembly GCF_049724085.1 of Artemia sp. Qi Xiang Cuo. Taxonomy (NCBI): domain Eukaryota; kingdom Metazoa; phylum Arthropoda; class Branchiopoda; order Anostraca; family Artemiidae; genus Artemia; species Artemia sp. Qi Xiang Cuo. The sequence continues at coordinate 22,368,422 of NC_142808.1, read as the reverse complement.
CATTTCAGAACAAGTTCATTTCTTAATGTCCCTCCTAAACCCAGTTTAAAAGTTGAAGTACCCATCCTTTACACCCACAACTTTACTTTACAGCTTTTTGAATGCTCCAACACCAAGCAATACTTTTCAAAGACATTTCACAACAAGTTCTTTTCTTAATGTCCCTCCTAAACCCATTTTACAAGTTGAATTTCCCATCCTTTTCACCCACAACTTTACTTTACAGCTTTTGAATGCCCAACACCAAGCAATACTTTTCAAAAGGCATTTCAGAACAAGTTCTTTTCTTAATTTCCCTCCTAAACCCATTTTACAAGTTGAAGTACCCATCCTTTTCACCCACAACTTTACTTTACAGCTTTTTGAATGCCCCAACATCAGGCAATACTTTTCAAAGGGCATTTCACAACAAGTTCTTTTCATAATGTCCATCCTAAACCCATTTTACAAATTGAAGTACCCATCCTTTTCACCCACAACTTTACTTTACAGCTTTTTGAATGCCCAACACCAAGCAATACTTTTCAAAGGGCATTTCAGAACAAGTTCTTTTCTTAATGTCCTTCCTAAACCCATTTTACAAGTTGAAGTACCCATCCTTTTCACCCACAACTTAGTTATAGGAAAGAGTTTGAAGTTTTACCTTAGAGACTTAGCTTAGAGTTTTAGTTTGGTTTAGTCTTAGTTAAATGTTTAGAGTTCTTAGCTTAGAGTCTTAGATTAATGGTTATGATAGAGTTCTAGTTTAGTTTATTTTTATTTAAGAGTTTAGAGTTTTTATATTATAGTATTATCTTAGAGTTTTATATAGAGTTCTAGTTTAGTTTAGTTTAGTTTAGTTACAGTTGAGAATTTAGTGTTTTAGCTTAGAGTCATAGCTTAGAATTTTACTTAAAGTTATAGTTTGGTTAAGTTTTAGTTAAGAGTTTCAAGTTTTAGCTTAGATTCTTAGCTTAGAGTTTTTGTTTGAGTTCTAGTTTAGTTTAGTTTTAGTTAAGAGTTTAGAGTTTTACCTTAGAGTCTTAGCTTAGAGTTTTAGTTAGAGTTGTAGTTTAGTTTAGTTACAGTTATGAATTTAGAGTTTTAGCTTAGAGTCATAGCTTAGAGTTTTACTTAAAGTTTTAGTTTTGATAATATTTAGTTAAGAGTTTCGATTTTTATCTTAGAGAATTGACATAGTTTTTTTGATAGAGTTCTAGCTTAGTTTAATTTCTGTTAAGTTTTTGATGTTTTATCTTTGCGTTTCAGTTAGAGTTATTTTTTAATGTAGTTTTATTTATTAGTTTTGTGTTTTAAATTTGAGTCCTAGCTTAGAGTTTTAGTTAGAGGTCTATTTTATTCTAGTTTTAGTTAATAATTTAGAATATTAGCTGATAGGCTTAGCTTAGAGATTTTGTTAGAGTTATAGTCTAGTTTAGTTTTAGTTAAGAGTTTAGAGTTTTTAGAGTTTTTGTTGAAGTTATATTTTAGTTTTAGTTAATAGTTTAGAGTTTTAGCTTTAGCTTGGAGTTTTAGCTTGGAGTCTTAGCTTAGATTTTTAGTTAGAGTTCTAGCTTAGTTTATTTTAGTTAAGAGTTTAGAGTTGTACCTTAAAGTCTTAGCTTAGAGTTTTATTTAGAGTTCTAGTTTAGTTTAGTTTAGTTAAGAGTTTTGAGATTTACCTTAAAGTCTTAGATTAGAGTTTTTGTTAGGGTTGAAGTTTCGTTTAGTTTAGTTATAGTTAAGAGTTTATAGTTTTAGCTTAGAGTCTTAGCTTAGAGTTTTAGTTATAGTTATTGTTTAGTTTAGTTTTAGTTAAGAGTTATAGCTTAGAGGTTTAGCCTAGAATCTTAGCCTAGAGATTTAGTTTTAGCTTAGAGTCTTAGCTTAGAGTTTTTGTTAGAGTTCTAGTTTAGTTTAGTTTTAGTTAAGAGTTTAGAGTTTTTAGCTTAGAGTCTTAGCTTAGAGTTTTTGTTGAAGCTCTAGTTCAGTTTAGTTTTAGTTAAGAGTTTATAGTTTTAGCTTAGAGTCTTAGCTTAGAGTTTTTGTTAGAGTTTTAGTTTAGTTTAGTTTTAGCTAAGAGGTTAGAGTTTTATCTTAGAGTCTTAGCTTAGAGTTATAGTTAGAGTTGAAGTTTAATATAGTTATAGTTAAGAATTTAGAGTTTTTTAGCTTAGAGTCGTAGTTTAGAGTTTTTGTTAGAGTTCTAGTTTAGTTTAGTTAAGAGTTTAGAGTTTTATCATAGAATCTCAGCTTAGAGTTTATGCTGAAGTTGAAGTTTATGTTATTCACAGTTAATAATATAGAGTTTCTAGCTTAGAGTCTAAGCTCAGCCACTCGCATAGGTATCTAGTTTAGTCTAGTTTTATTCAAGAGTTTAGAGTTTTACCATATAGACATTTTATATAGTTTTTGATGATGCGCTGTGGGAGGTTAGTTATTAGTTTAGAGTTATAAATTAGAGTCTTAGATTAGAGTTTTACTTAGAGTTGAAGTTTAGTTTAGTTATAGTTTAGGGTTTAGAGTTTTAGCTTTGAGTCTTAGCTTAGAGTTTTAGTTAGAGTTCTAGCTTAGTTTAGTTATAGTTAAGAGTTTAGAGTTTTACCTTAAAGTCTTAGCTTAGAGTTTTATTTAGAGTTCTTATTTAATTTAGTTTTAGTTAAGAGTTTTTAGTTTTACATTATAGTATTAGATTAGAGTTTTTGTTATGGTTGAAGTTTAGTTTAGTTTAGTTATAGTTAAGAGTTTATAGTTTTAGCTTAGAGTCTTATCATAGAGTTTTAGTTAGAGTTATTGTTTAGTTTAGTTTTAGTTAAGAGTTATAGCTTAGAGGTTTAGCCTAGAATCTTAGCCTAGAGATTTAGTTTTAGCTTAGAGTCTTAGCTTAGAGTTTTTGTTAGAGTTCTAGTTTATTTTAGTTTTTAGTTAACAGTTTAGAGTTTTTAGCTTAGAGTCTTAGCTTAGGGTTTTTGTTGAAGTTCTAGTTTAGTTTAGTTTTAGTTAAGAGTTTAGAGTTTTAGCTTAGAGCCTTAGCTTCGAGTTTTAGTTAAAGTTGAACTTTAGTATAGTAATAGTTAAGAGTTTAGAGTTTTAGCTTAGAGTCTTAGGTTAGAGTTTTTGTTAGAGTTATAGTTTAGTTTAGTTTTAGCTAAGAGTTTAGAGTTTGTAGAGCTTAGAGTAGTCTTAGCATAGAGTTTTTGTTAAAGTTTTAGTTTAGTTTATTAATAGTTAAGAGTTTAGAGTTTTAGCTTAGAGTCTTAGCTTAGAGTTTTCGTTAAAGTTGAAGTTTAGTTTATTAATAGCTAAGAGTTTAGATATATAGATTAGAGTATTATCTTAGAATTTTTGTTATAGTTGAAGTTTAGTTTAGTAATAGTTAAGAGTTTAGAGTTTTAGCTTAGAGTTTGTAGTTTAGTTTAGTTTTAGTTAAGAGTTTAGAGTTTTTAGCTTAGAGTCTTAGCTTAGAGTTTTAGTTATAGTTCTAGTTTAGTTTAGTTTTAGTTAAGAGTTTAGAGTTTTACCATAGAGTCTTAGCTTAGAGTTTTAGTTAGAGTTGAAGTTTAGTTTAGGTACAGTTAAGAAATTAGAGTTTTAGCTTAGAATCATAGCTTAGAGTTTTACTTAAAGTTGTAGTTTAGTTAAGTTTTAGTTAAGAGTTTCGAGTTTTAGCTTATAGTCTTACCTTAGAGTTTTCGTTAGAGTTCTAGTTTAGTTTAGTTTTAGTTAAGAGTTTAGAGTTTTACCTTAGAGTCTTAGCTTAGAGTTTTAGTTAGAGTTCTAGTTAAGTTTAGTTATAGTTAAGAATTTACAGTTTTAGCTAAGAGTCATAGCTTAGAGTTTTATCTAAAGCTATAGTTTAGTAAAGTTATAGTTAAGAGTTTAGAGTTTTACCTTAGAGTCATAACTTAGAGTTTTAGTTAGAGTTCTAATTTAGTTTAGTTTTAGTTAAGAGTTTGGAGCTTCAACTTTGAGTCTTAACTTATAGTTTATGTAAAAGATCTAGTTTAGTTTAGTTATAGTTAAGAGTATATAGGTTTTATATTATAGTATTATATTGTAATTTATTTTATTTTTCTAGTTTATTTTACTTCTATTTAATAGTTTATAGTTTTAGCTTAGAGTTTTTGTTAGAGTTCAAGTTTATTTTAGCTTTAGTTAAGAGTTTAGAGTTTTTAGCTTAGAGTCTTAGCTTAGAGTTTTTGTTAGAGTACTAATTTAGTATAGATTTAGCTGAGAGTTTGGAGTTTTAACTTAGAGACTTAGCTTAGAGTTTTAGTTTAGTTTAGTTTTTAGTTAAGAGTTTCGAGTTTTAGCTTAGAGTTATATCTTATAGTGTGAATTAGAGTTCTAGTTGAGTTTATTTTTTGTTAAGAGTTTAGAGTTTTTAGCTTAGAGTTTTAGTTTAGAGTTTTTTGTTGCAGTTATAGTTTAGTTAAGAGCTTTATATTAGAATTAGAATTTCAATTAAAGTTCTAGTTTAGTTTAGTTTAGTTTTAGTTAAGAGTTTAGAGTTTTAGACTAGAGTCCTATATTAGAGGTTTGTTTATATTTCTAGTTTAGTTTAGTTTTAGTTAAGAGTTTAGAGTTTTAGCTTAGAGTCTTAGCTTAGAGTTTTTGTTAAAGTTGAAGTTTAGTTTAGTTATAGTTAATATTTTAGAGCTTTATATTAGAGTCTTAGATTATTTTTTTATTCATATTTTGTTTATACTTTAGATTTTATATTTTTAGCTTGTAGTCTTGGATTATATGCTTAGTTTAGTTCAGTTTTACTTAATAACTTAGTGCTTTTAGATTAGAGTCTTATTTATTAGTTTGTTGGTTATCTCGCGTGTATTGGTGTTTTAGTTTGGAATTTTGGCTTATACTTAGAGTTTTAATTAGAGTTCTAGTTTAGTTTAGTTTTAGTTAAGAGTTTTTAGATTATAGTCTTAGATTAGTTTTATTTAGATTTATATTTTAGTTTATTTTTAGTTAATATTTTATATTTTTAACATAGATTATTAGCTTAGATTTTTAGTTAGAGTTAAAGTTTAGTTTAGTTACAGTTAAGAATTTAGAGTTTTAGCTTAGAGTCATAGCTTAGAGTTTTACTTAAAGTTATAGTTTGGTTAAGTTTAGAGTTATACCTTAGAGTCTTAGCTTAGAGTTTTTGTTAGAGTTCTAGTTTAGTTTAATTTTAGTTAAGAATTTGATGTTTTACCTTTGAGTTTCAGTTAGAGTTCTAGTTTAGTTTACTTATAATTAATAGTTAATTGTTTTACATTATAGTCTTAGATTAGAGTTTTTTTTATAGTTGAAGTTTATTTTATTTATATTTAAGAGTTTATAGTTTTAGCTTAGAGTCTTAGCTTAGAGTTTTTGTTAGAGTTCTAGTTTGTTTTAGTTAAGAGTTTAGAGTTTTTAGCTTAGAGTCTTAGCAGAGTTTCTGTTGAAGTTATAGTTTAGTTTTAGTTAAGAGTTTAGAGTTTTAGCTTAGAGTTTTTGCTAGAGTTGAAGTTTAGTTTAGTAATAGTTAATAGTTTAGAGTTTTAGCTTAGAGTCTTAGCTTAGAGTTTTTGTTAGAGTTTTAGTTTAGCTTAGATATAGTTAAGCGTTTGTAGTTATACCTTCGAGATTTAGCTTAGAGTTTTAGTTTAGTTTAGTTTTATTTAAGAGTTTACAGTTTTTTAGCTTAGAGTCTTAGATTATAGTTTTTATTATATTTCTAGTTTAGTTTACTTTTAGTTAAGAGTTTGGTGTTTTACCTTAGAATCATAAATTAGAGTTTTAGTTAGAGTTCTAGTTTATTTTAGTTTTAGTTAAGAGTTTAGAATTTTAACTTAGAGTCTTAGCTTAGAGTTTTTGTTAGATTTATAGTTTAGTTTAGTTGTAGTTAAGAGTTTAGAGTTTTTAGATTAGAGTCTTAGCTTAGAGTTTTTTTTGAAGCTCTAGTTTAGTTTAGTTTTAATTAAGAGTTTATAGTTTTAGCTTAGAGTCATAGCTTAGAGTTTTTGTTAGAGTTCTAGTTTAGTTTATTTTTATTTAAGATCTTATAGTTTTATCTTATAGTCTTAGCTTAGAGTTATTGTTGAAGTTCTAGTTTAGTTTAGTTAAGAGTTTAGAGTTCTACCTTAGAGTCTTAGCTTAGAGTTGTACTTAGAGTTGAAGTTTAGTTTAGTTATAGTTAAGAGTTTTGATTCATAGCTTAGAGTCTAGGATTAGATTTTTAGTTAGAGTTCTGTGTTAGTTTAATTTTAGCTTAGAGTCTCAAGTAGTAACTTAGAGTCATGGATTGGAGTTTTAGTTAGGGTTGAAGTTATAGTTTAGTTTTAATTAAAAGTTTTTAGTTTTACATTAAAGTCTTAGATTAGAGTTTTTGTTAGGGTTGAAGTTTCGTTTAGTTTAGTTATAGTTAAGAGTTTATAGTTTTAGCTTAGAGTCTTAGCTTAGAGTTTTAGTTAGAGTTATTGTTTAGTTTAGTTTTAGTTAAGAGTTATAGCTTAGAGGTTTAGCCTAGAATATTAGCCTAGAGATTTAGTTTTAGCTTAGAGTCTTAGCTTAGAGTTTTTGCTAGAGTTCTAGTTTATTTTAGTTTTAGTTAAGAGGCTTTTAGTTAATTAGGTTAGCTTATCATGAGCTCTCATGATAAGCTAACCTAATCTAACCAAACTTAAACGTGGAGAAACCTAACCTCAAACCTAACCTAACCTAATCTAACCTATGGTTTTGGTATTTCTATGCAATATTGTGGAATTTTGTGGTTATGCTAGTTTAGACTAAACTTCATCTCTAACTAAATCTCTAAGCTAATATTCTAGGTTAAACCTCTAAGCTCTAACTCTTAACTAAAACTAAACTAAACAATAACTCTAACTAAAACTCTAAGCTAAGACTCTAAGGTAGAACTCTGAACTCTTATCTGTAACTAAACTAAACGAAATTTCAACCCTAACTAAAACTCGAATCTAAGACTTTAAGGTAAAACTCAAAACTCTTAACTAAAACTAAACTAAACTAGAACTCTAAATAAAACTCTAAGCTAAGACTTTAAGGTAAAACTCTAAACTCTTAACTATAACTAAACTAAGCTAGAACTCTAACTAAAACTCTAAGCTAAGACTTTAAGCTAAAACTCTAAACCCTTAACTATAACTAAACTAAGCTTCAACTCTAAGTAAAACTCTAAGCTAAGACTCTAAGGTAGAAATATAAACTCTTAACTAAACTAAACTAGAACTTCAACAAAAACTCTAAGCTAATACTATAATATAAAACTCTAAACTCTTAAATAAAACTAAACTAAAATATAACACTAAGTAAAAATCTAATATAATACTCTAAGATAAAAAATCTAAATTATTAAATATGACTAAACTAAACTTCAACTTCAACGAAAACTCTAAGCTATGACTCTATGATAAAACTCTAAACTCTTAACTAAACTAAACTAGAACTCTAACAAAAACTCTAAACTACGACTCTAAGCTAAAAATCTCTAAATTCTTAACTATAACTAAACTAAAACTAAACTAGAACTCTAACTAAAACTCTAAGCTATGACTCTAAGGTTAAACACCAAACTCTTAACTAAAACTAAACTAAACTAGAAATCTAATTAAAAGTCTAAGCTAAGACTCTAAGCTAAAAAACTCTAAACTCTTAACTAAAACTAAACTAAACTAAAACTCTAAGCTAAGTCTCGAAGGTAAAACTCCAAACGCTTAACTATATCTAAACTAAACTAGAACTCTAAAAAACTCTAACCTAAGATTCTAAGCTAAAACTCTAAACTCTTAACTATTACTAAACTAAATTTCAACTCTAACAAAAACTCTAAGCTAAAATTCCAAACTATTAACTAAAACTAAATTAGAACTTCAACAAAAACTCTAAGCTAAGACTCTAAGCCAAAAACTCTAAACTCTTAACTAAAACTAAAATAAACTAGAACTCTAACAAAAACTCTAATCTAAGACTCTAAGATAAAACTATAAAATATTAAATATAAATAAACTAAAATTCAACTTTAAAATTAACTCTAAGCTAAGACTATAAGGTAAAACACTAAACTCTTAAATAAAAGTAAAATAAACTAGAACTCTAACTGAAACTCAAAGGTAAAACATTAAATTCTTAAATAAAACTAAACTAAACTAGAGCTCTAACAAAAACTCTAAGCTAGGACTCTATGGTAAAACCCTAAACTCTTAACTAAACTAAAATAGATCTCTATTAAAAACTCTAATCTAAGACTCTAAGCTAATATTACAAACTCTTAATTAAAACTAAACTAAACTAGAAATATAATTAAAACTCAAATTATAATATAAAGATATAAACTAAAATATAAATTCAAAAAAAAACTCTAAAATAATAATCAAATATAAAAACTCTAAAATCTTAACTAAAACTAAACTAAACTAGAACTCTAAAAAAAACTCTAAGATAAGACTCTAAGCTAAAAACTCTAAACTTTTACCTAAAACTAAAATAAACTAAAACTCTAAGCTAAGTCTCTAAGGTAAAACACAAAACTCTTAACTATAACTAAAATAAACTAGAACTCTAACAAAAACTCTAAGCTAAGACTCTAAGCTAAAAACTCTTAACTAAAACTAAAATAAACTAGAACTCTAACACAAACTATAAGCTAAGACTCTAAACTCTTAACTAGAAATAAACTAAACTAGAACTCTAACAGAAACTCTAAGCTAAGACTCTAAGCTAAAAACTCGAGGCTCTTAACTATAACTAAACTAGAACTCTAACACAGACTATAAGCTAAGACTCTAGGCTAAAACTCTAAACTCCTAACAAAAAATAAACTGAACTAGAACTCTAACTAAAACTCTAAGCTATGACTCTAAGGTAAAACTCTAAACTCTTAACTATAACTTTACTAAACTATAACTTTAACTAAAACTCTAAGCAATGACTATAATCTAAAAATGTAATTTCTTAACTAAAACTAAACTAAACTAGAACTCTAACTAAAACTCTAAGCTAAGACTCTAAGGTAAAACACCAAACTCTCAACTAAAACTAAAGTAAATCAGAACTCTAAAAAAAACTCTAAGGTAAGACTCTAAGCTAAAACTCGAAACTCTTCACTAAAACTTAACTAAACTACAACTTTAAGTAAAACTCTAAGATATGACTCTAAGCTAAAACTCTAAATTCTTAACTTTAACTAAACTAAACTTCAACTCTAACTAGAACTCTAAGCTATGACTCTATGGTAAAACTCTATACTCTTAACTAAAACTAAACTAAACTAGAACTCTAACTAAAACTCTAAGCTAAGACTCTAAGCTAAAAACTCTAAACTCTTAACTAAAACTAAACTAAACTAGAACTCTAATCAACACTCTAATCTAATAATCTAAGATAAAAACACTAAACTCTCAACTAAAACTAAACTAAACTAAAACTCTCAGCTAAGACTCTAAGCTAAAACTCAAAACTCTTAACTATTACTAAACTAAACTTCAACTTTAACAAAAACTCTAAGCTAAGACTCTAAGCAAAATCTCTAAACTCGTAACTATAACTAAACTAAACTAGAACTTCAACAAAACTCAATGCTAAGACTCTAAGCTAAAAACTTTAAATTCTTAACTAAAACTAAACTAAACTATAACTCTAACAAAAACTCTAAGCTAAGACTCTAAGCTAAAACTCTAAACTCTTAACTATTACTAAACTAAACTTCAACTTTAACAAAAACTCTAAGCTAAGACTCTAAGCTAAAACTCTAAACTATTAACTAAAACTAAACTAAACTAGAACTTCAACAAAATCTCTAAGCTAAGACTCTAAGCTAAAAACTCTAAACTCTTAACTAAAAACTAAAATAAACTAGAACTCTAACAAAAACTCTAAGCTAAGACTCTAAGCTAAAATTCTAAACTATTAACTAAAACTAAACTAAACTAGAACTCTAACTAAAACTCTAAGCTATGACTCTAAGGTAAAACACCAAACTCTTAACTAAAACTAAACAAACTAGAACTCTAACAAAAACTCTAAGCTAAGACTCTAAGCTAAAAAACTCTAAACTCTTAACTAAAACTAAACTAAAATATAACTCTAAGCTAAGTCTGTAAGTTAAAAATCCAAACTCTTAACTATAACTAAACAAAACTAGAACTCTAACAAAAACTCTAAGCTAAGACTCTAAGCTAAAACTCTAAACTCTTAACTATTACTAAACTAAACTTCAAGTCTAAAAAAAACTCTAAGCTAAGACTCTAAGCTAAAACTCTAAACTATTAACTAAAACTAAACTAAACTAGAACTTCAACAAAAACTCTAAGCGAAGACTCTAAGCTAAAATTCTAAACTCTTAACTAAAACTAAACTAAACTAGAACTCTAACTAAGACTCTAAGCAAAGACTCTAAGGTAAAACACCAAACTCTTAACTAAAATTAAACTAAACTAGAACTCTAACTGAAACTCAAAGGTAAAACATCAAACTCTTAACTAAAATTAAACTAAACTAGAAATCTATCAAAAAAACTCTAAGTTAAGTCTCTAAGATAAAACTCGAAACTCCTAACTAAAACTTAGCCAAACTAAAACTTTAAGTAAAACTCTAAGGTATGACTCTAAGCTAAAACTCTAAATTCTTAACTGTAACTAAACTAAACTTCAACTCTAACTAAAACTCTAAGCTAAGACTAAAACTTAAAACTATAAACTCTTAACTAAAACTAAATTAAACTAGAACTCTAACAAAAAATCTAAGCTAAGACTCTAAGATAAACCTCGAAACTCTTAACTAGAACTGAACCAAACTATAACTTTAAGTAAAATTCTAAGATATGACTCTAAGATAAAACTCTAAATTCTTAACTGTAACTAAACTAAACTAGAACTCTAATTAAAACTCTAAGCTAAGACTCTAAGCTAAAAACTCTAAACTCTTAACTAAAACTAAACTAAACTAGAACTCTAACAAAATTTTTAAGCTAAGACTCTAAGCTAAAAACTCTAAACTTTTAACTAAAACTAAACCAAACTAAAACTCTAAGCTAAGTCTCTAAGGTAAAACTTCAAACTCTTTCCTATAACTAAGTTGTGGTCGAAAAGGATGGGTACTTCAGCTTGTAAAATGGGTTTAGGAGGGACATTAAGAAAAGAACTTGTCCTGAAATGCCTTTTGAAAAGTATTGCTTGGTGTTGGGCATTCAAAAAGCTGTAAAGTAAAGTTGTGGGTGAAAAGGATGGGTACTTCAATTTGTAAAATGGGTTTAGGATGGACATTATGAAAAGAACTTGTTGTGAAATGCCCTTTGAAAAGTATTGCCTGATGTTGGGGCATTCAAAAAGCTGTAAAGTAAAGTTGTGGGTGAAAAGGATGGGTACTTCAACTTGTAAAATGGGTTTAGGAGGAGCATTAAGAAAAGAACTTGTTCTGAATTGTCTTTTTAAAATTATTTCTTGGTGTTGTTCATTCAAAAAGCTGTATAGTAAAGTTGTGGGTGAAAAGGATGGGAACTTCAACTTGTAAAATGGGTTTAGGAGGGACATTAAGAAAAGAACTTGTTGTGAATTGCATTTGAAAAGTATTGCTTGATGTTGGAGCATTCAAAAAGCTGTTTAGTAAAGTTGTGGGTGTAAAGGATGGGTACTTCAACTTGTAAAATGGGTTTAGGAGGGACATTAAGAAATGAAGTTGTTCTGAAATGCCTTTGAAAAGTATTGCTGGGTGTTGCAGCATTTAAGAAGCAGTATAGTAAAGTTGTGGGTGAAAAGGATGGGTACTTCAATTTTTAAAATGGGTTTAGGACGGTCACTAAGAAAAGAACTTGTTCTGAAATGCCTTTGAAAAGTATTACTTGGTGTTGGTCATTCAAAAAGCTGTAAAGTAAAGTTGTGGGTGTAAAGGATGGGTACTTCAATTTGTAAAATGGGTTTAGGAGGGACATTATGAAAAGAACTTGTTCTGAAATGCCTTTTGAAAAGTATTGCCTGGTGTTGGGGCATTCAAAAAGCTGTAAAGTAAAGTTGTGTGTGAAAAGGATGGGTACTTCAATTTGTAAAATGGGTTTAGGATGGACATTACGAAAAGAACTTGTTCTGAAATGCCTTTTGAAAAGTATTGTCTGGTGTTGGGGCATTCAAAAAGCTGTAAAGTAAAGTTGTGGCTGAAAAGGATGGGAACTTCAACTTGTAAAATCGGTTTAGGAAGGACATTAAGAAAATAACTTGTTCGGAAATGCCCTTTGAAAAGTATTGCTTGGTGTTGGAGCATTCAAAAGGCTGTAAAGTAAAGTTGTGAGTGAAAAGAATGGCAACTTCAACTTGTAAACGAGGTTTAGGAAGGACATTATGAAAATAACTTGTTCTGAAAATATATAATAAAACCATAAATAATTATTAAACAATCGTGGCTCAAGGGGCTCTTTTGAGTTCCGAGGGACCTTTTTAGGACCGGGGGCTTCCTTAGGGGTTGGGATGGGGGGATCGGAGCTCTTTGGGGTGGGGGTAGAGGAACTCACGACACTGTTCAAATGGAACTTATTTATTATAACGACCTCAGAGTTTCACTCTCAAATCCTCTTCTTAAACCTCTTCTAAAATCATCTCCTAAAATGTCTCTAACTATTTTGCCGAAATAATTCCCTAAAATGTCTAAAACGGTTTCGCCCAAATAACCCCTAAACGTAATTTCTGCGTGTTCCTTTTGTTTTTGGCATCCCTGCACTATCACATTTCAAATTAATAAGAAGTCCTTTCGTGAATCAATAATTCCCTTTAGAAACAACAAATTAATTCCTCTTTCTTGAAAAATCAATCAACCATGACATCATCTGTCAGACATTAAAAAAATTCACCCCGGAAACAATTCTACTCGTCGAACTCCAAAGATATTAATAAACTCTACCCTGGTAACGATTCTCTTGGAAATACATCAAAGACATTAATATACTTCACCCATTCCTTTTTCATGACAAATCAATCAATCTTGACATCACCTGTCAGACATTAATCAATAATCCAGAAAACATCCATCAAAGTGAGAAAGTTCCTGTTTTTTCATTCTCACTGACAAAAACCATAAAACAGACATGAATTACTGTTGACTGATTAACCACGTGTTCTCCCAAGGAACTCTATGCCCATATATGGAGTCCTGTTGGCATTGAACTAAATTGTAGATGGCAGCAGAGGTGCCCGTCACGAGCTCATGAGGCCTTTCTACTCTTATTATTCTAATTAAACTGTCTTTGTGATTCAGGAGTTATTGTTAACTCTTAAAAATCAAACTTTAGCGTAAAGATCGAGGCATTGAGGAAAGGACGACCCCCTCATGCACGTAATATTTTCTGTTCGTTTTAAGTTTTAATCTTGCTCCTTATTATCAGATGAAAGAACTTGTTTTTTTTATTTAATCTTATATAAGAGCTGCTTTGCAGAGCATGCAGTGAGTCTAGAGAACATCGGGTGTTTTTCATTTTAACTAGTGCTGGAAGTTGAGTTTCGTGTCCTGACATTGACTTTTCACTGTATGCACTGTTAGTATTCCACAATATGCCTTTCTCGTTAAAAAAATTGTCAGTTATATTAAAATTTCACTGGAAGTGACTTTGCAAGGAATGAGTTTGCAAAAAATTTTTATCTTTAGTTATATTATTCTCTTCAACATATTGAAAACATCCAATTAAATACGCGGTTTTAACTACATCAGTTCCTTCTTTAACTTGTAATTTAAATTTTGAATTTGAAGTGCGTATTCGAGAAACTAATTAATCGCCAAGATTGTCTCTGATGATCGTCTAATATATTTTCCCCCTGTAAGGACTATCCAGCAGCATCTATAAAATCTCGCCAATATTAGTTTAAGATGTTGAACTAGCTTTTGTTCAGCCTGGGCCAGTAAACCCTGTCAATCTCGAAAGGGCTAGAATATTTTGCGTGAATGCGTAGTTTTAATTCCATTTGATATTTTTTTCAATTATATATAGTATTTGCGCATCCCCTATGACTAGCCCGTGCCTCCCTAAGGAGGCGCGCCTCCCAGTTTGGAAAACGGTGCATTAGGCAATGCAAAAGCTAATATGGTAAACAGGCTTAAGTTTAATTGGGAAGTAAGGTTTTATCATTCTTTCCCGTGCCCCTGTTTTTTCCCTTGAATTCAAGGGATTGAAAAATAATATGGAATTTAATGAGTGTTTCTTCAATTAATTACCTGAGGGCTCATTTTGATGGAACCTAATCATTGAAGTGCCATATACAATCTGTTTGCAATATTTCATCTGGTAGCTTAGGTGTACTGAGAAAATTGAAGCACCGTCTTTTTCCCTATATTTCTCTTACTCCTTCTCTATTTTCACTTTATCTACCCATATGCTGTAAAAACAGTAGCGTTTCGCAGGGTGCGTTTTCTTCTCAGGGTTACCACCACGGTAAGTTCCTAAAGTGCTACAATTGCCCCAATTTGCGTGCTACGCAGCGATTTTCAGTGCTATAGTAAGAAAATTTACTGCAACAGTGCTAAAATATTGCTAAAATAGCCCTTTCGTACTATTTTAGCAACACTGAGCACGTACAGTGCTACATATAACAAAACAGTGCTAAAATAGCAATTTCGTGCTACATGTCTCAACCCTGTTTCTTCTGTTGTCCGGCCTGTAGGAGTTCTACAAATAATACTGTTCGATTAGGTATTGACCAATAGCCCTGGGATGTAGTACGGAACGCTTACGAGCGAGTAAGGACACTGCCAGCTTGTGAATTCAGAAAGCTATAAACACTTTTGTTTATTTTTGGTCTACACCACGGTGCAAAATTTGCATCCTTTGATAGTCTAGAAAATTTTATATCTTTGATCTACGATTATGAAACTCAATCCTCGAAAGAGATAAATACCCACTGGTTGTTTTTGAAAGGGTCAACGTTTTGCATCCCTTACAGGAGGATTAGGAGCTGAAACCATCTTGATCAGAATATACAAAATATTAGTGATATTTCTTTATTTAAGAGTATAATTACAGGCATGCTATTTAGTAAGTATGGTTTTCTTAGGAGGGGAAGGGGGAATAAATGGATAAATAAATAGTTGCGGCCTCTTGGGATATGAATAGGATAGCACAATCGTTGAAATTGTTTAGTTGTAAGGTTTGCAGTGCTTGTTATGAAACGTGTTGTGTACTCACCCCTTTTTCCTTTTTTAGTGTTACCTCCCCCCCACTCAGATTAGTTTTTACATCTCAAGGTGGCTGGTAAATTGTAGTTGCTGTTTGTTTGCTTTAACAGATTTATCTTTTTCTCTATTTTTTTTCGGTATGTTGAACGACTATAGACAGTCATATTCATAGTCTGTTCTCAATCTTTATGTAAGACTTTACAATTGACTTCTCAAATTCTCGAACAAAATTTTTATCAATCTTTGAGAAGAATCATAATACATTGTGTTCTAAATACTGAAATAATTGTTAGCCACTAACACGCATTGCAAATCAGCAATGTGACTACTATTCTTCAAAAAGACAAAATTTCTTTTGATAATATTCGTTTAATTAAAATCCAATATTAGTTGGAAATTATAGCCTATTTTCTAACTTAATTTCACATTGATTTATGATTCTTCTTCTCATTCAGGTTCGGTTCATTATCGACTTTCGCCGATTTTTCTGTCTAGACTCCGGTTTTTACAAGGGCAGTTGCAGAGACCGTTAGATAGCCACTAAAATAAAAGAAGGGAGAGATGAAACCGACATATTACATAAGCAAGTACGCAATGAGGAGGGGGGGGTCATAATTATTAGGAACCTAGTTCCGGTTCCCAATAATTATTGGGAACCTTTTTTTTTCAAAAAAAAAAAGTAAATGACACTGAACATCTTGGTTTCTATTCTGTTTCAACCAGATGATACCAGGGTTAAGTAGCCTTGGCAAGGTCAGCTTGAGACCCTCTCTCGTTCCCAAAGCATTAATCTTACAAAAAATACTAACTTGTTTGTTATTTAATAGCTAAAAACTGTTTTTCTTATTTGAGAAATTTCCAAAATTATTTGAAGTTAAAATACTGAGTACAGGGCTGACCAAACTAAAGTACAGGCGAAAAATTTACAATGTAGAATTCGTATAAACATTAATGTTATTTCAGACAGCCTACTAACCCATCTAGGGGGTGTTTATGTTAATGTATTGTTTACTTTTCTTTTTTCAGTTTTTATTTTCTTATGCTATTTTGTGCTGTTATGAAGAAGTTTATCCCTATTCTAATGTATAAAGTTTGCTATTATTTTCCACTGAAGATTATAAAATGTGTCTGTCACGAGACATGATAAGAAAAAAATCGACAAATTATAA
The DNA here is from genome assembly GCF_049724085.1 of Artemia sp. Qi Xiang Cuo. Lineage (NCBI taxonomy): Eukaryota > Metazoa > Arthropoda > Branchiopoda > Anostraca > Artemiidae > Artemia > Artemia sp. Qi Xiang Cuo. The sequence goes on along the minus strand of NC_142808.1, from coordinate 22,352,142 downwards.
ATAATTAAAGACCGATAAGATAGTTCTTATCTTCTCAAGACTAATAATACGTTCTTAACATGATTCAATTTTCAAATGAGATGCATATAGTTTTTTTATTTTTGGTTAAGCTTATTTTAAAAGTGTGAATACCTCCAATTTCAAACAATTTTGAACCCAAAAATTTCCTTCAATCTTCCTACGTTTTCCAGTGTTAAATTTGCTCTGCAATCTAAAAGTTTCCTCACAATCCAGCAAAGCACAACTCAAAAACAGAATGAAAAACAAAGAAACTCAAAAACCACCACACATTCCATAATTAAATAACACCTTAAAATTCAGCGAAAGTGTGTTTTTTAAATGTAAGGACAAGAAGATTGGAATCTTAACAGATGAAAATCATTGGAGTTCCAATAAATTTAAAATTGAATACCTTATTAGAATTCCATCATTGTTGTTAAGTTTTCAATTTCTGAAAAACCAATATGTTGGATTTCCATAGCCTTATGCATGTTGTTTTTCAACTTGTTGAAAACGAACTAGTATGTTTTTTTCTGACACTATTGAATTTTCAAGTTGAGGAATAACAGATATGTTGTATTTTTCTCTATCTATTGCCACTTTCTCTCGTTTTTAGTCGTAAAGGAACTATTAATGAAATAAAAAATAGTTCCAACTGGAATCGAACCTTTAATCTATTGTGTGAAACATAAATGTTGTAATCTCTACCCTATAAAGGTAAAAATGAACTTGACAGAATAGACTCTATGGTCTGAAATGGCGGTGCTAATCTGTGTTTTGTGGCCCCTCCGCCAGGAAAAGAAATGCGAGGTTGGGAGCTAACCATTTTGCGTGTTTCCTGTTTACCTTCCCTAGATCTCTCCGGGAGTTCATTTAGAGCTGGGTCGACTCTGACTAAGCTCACACAGTCACGCAGTTGACCCCTGTCATAAACCAAATAATTAATTATTCTAAGAATCGAACCCCAGTCCCAATGGACATTAGATTGCAAGTTCAGCGCACTAACCACTCAGCTAGCACAGCAAAAACCCCTACCCCATAGAATTTTAGGAAGAGGTGTTATATAATATTTCGCTGTAAATTATACACGCACGGGAATACTGCCCCCTCACCGACATGTTAATTCAGAGAGAGAGGGTGGTCATTGAACCCTTGATTTAATTGTGCCGTTGAGGATACTCAAATCTATCCTAAACAGTTTATTTTATAAGAATTACAAAGAGACAGATGATAATACTCAGATACTAGCTGTTATTAGGTACTTCATAATTGCACATTAACTATCAGGAATGAGATGATCGGATATTTTATGTAAGCCTTATACCTCTTAACGGAGGCCCTCCTTGAGGAAGGGATGCCTTAAACCTCAAAAGTATATGAATAAGCCCAAGTTTTTCAACCCTTGTGTGAGCTCTTTCAGATAAATTTTGAAAAGATGGTGATCTGAGACCAACCCTCCTCTCATACATCCTTTTAAAGGGTAGTTTTCTTTACGAGTGGTTCACTAAGGTGTTGTTTTGCAGGTGTTGTTGAGGTGTTGTTAAACTTTGGCTTAAAATGGGGAGAGAAGGGAGGATAATACGAAAAGAAGCTCTCCTCACATTTGGGTCCAACCTAAATATAATACTGAAAACGGACATTAAAACAGTGAAAATAAGAAAAATTTATTTTGTGTATGATACCCCCTCCCCGTGCTGCTGAACCGCCTGCTTGTTAACCTAAATTTCAAAATACGTCATCCTGGATGTATTATTGGTTAGATTCTAGCAAAGACAACAACAAAAATTGCGAATTCTTGGCTGAACCTATGTGAGGTGACGACGCTGAGACTCTTCCAAAATCTATTTTATTTTAGTTATAAATTCATTTTATCCATGAGACTTTAAGTAAGTTTGTTTTCTTTTTATTTGTTTTATTTAGTTTGTTATCTCGCTGTTGTCGGCTGTTGCATATATAGCCGAAACATCCACTTAGGCTGCAAAACAGCCTTTGCAAATTTTCACATTATATTCTCTTGTTTTTCAGCAAAGACAGCAGTGAATGGTAGCCTCTTCATAAACAAAATAGTTTAATTTTTCTAGCTCGGTATTGTCACTCTTGTCTTTCATTATAAAAAAAAAAGTATTTTTTTTTGAAAAAAAAAGTTCTCTTTTTTATTTAATTAATCTAAAAGTCAATCCTCAATGCACCTACAGAATTTTAATCAGTGCGTTCCCAATACTGGTTTTTATAACCTTTGTTAGTACGAGTTTCTATTTTTATGAGGCATTTAATTGTTCGAAGAAATAATACTGCATTTTCTTAAAACGAGAATATTTTTTTACAAAATCAGTTTCTGAGTCTAATAATTTGAAAATCCCGTATCTCATTAGTAGTGCCTTCTGGGCGTCCTTATCCTGTATCACCTCTTTGCTAGTATTGCAACATGGCTTTGCACTAGTCGATAATCTTGGGGAAGGATAAATTTTACCAGGGAATATGAACGAATTTCCCAATATCCCTTCTATGTTCCGTAATCAATGTGTATCCACATGCAAGTACATAAAATCGATATATCTTGAAGGAATATAGGGCAAAAACTTGACTTAATAATAGTTCCTGTTACATTGCATGGCATGTTCGCTCTCTATAATAACACTAACACTGCTCCTTGAATTTTCACTTCCATTCAGTGGTAAATTTCATTGTGAACGGTTGAAACATAATGCCTCAGAATTGTTTTTTATCATAAAGTCTGATTGTAATTTTTTTGTTTCATTTTATAATTCCGAATCATTCAATTAAATTGATTTTAAACCCGTCGGTGATTTGTTTGAAAGATAAATTAAGGGATATATTTAAAGCTTAGGTTTTTCATAGAAGTGTTTCATGTTATCCATCAAAAACTACTAGCCTGAGAAAATTTGCCTGGTTTTCAAAAAAGGAGGGAAATACCCCCAAATGGCCGGCAGTCTTAATAGAAATCACACCATCAGATTTACCAGATTAGAAAACACTAACGTGATGTCTCAAGCTGCTATCTACAAGAATGTGAAACTTTAATTTTTATTTTTAATCAGAAATAAGATCACGAATGCGTGTTCATTTGTTTTTTGTTTCTCTGAGGGGTGATTATACCGAACCAATGGTCCTAGAAGGCTCATTCGACCGGATATCAAGAGCTCAAGTGCTCTTTTAAGTGACCAAAAAACTGGAGGGTAGATATGTTGTTCAACATAGTTGAAAGTTCCAATAACTATGTCCTTAGAGATGGCATGACCACCCACAGTCCCTGGGGAAAGGGCTGTAAGTTTTGCAATTTGACCGTTTTTCATATATTGTATTTGTTATTGGGAAATATGCGGATTTCTGGAGGGATTTTCCACGGGACGGGGGATTTTCCATGATGATAATTTTCTGTGGAGAGGAAAGTTGAAAGAGGTGAATTTTCCAGGGATATTTTTATGTACAGGGTGAATGGGAAAAATTCATTTCCTGGCGTGATTTGAAAAACAGTCAGAAATTAAATAAAAAAAAGAAATCCTTTCAACTTAAAGTACGGAGCAGCATTGAAACTTAAACCGTACAAAAATTTATACGAGAGGTCTTCCTGTTACTCAGTCCTTGCTGTTTACGCTAAAATTCGACTTTTTCTTACTATTCTCTAAGAAAGATTGTTCAAACACAAGGGCCGTTGAATTTGAATGAGAAATACTTTTTAGCGAACTTTAAGACTTTAGCATAAAGAACGAGGGTTGAGGAAGAGATAGCCCCCCTCATACGCGGAATAATATCTGTTCGTCTGAATTTTTAATGTTGCTGCTTACTTTCAGTTGAAAAAAAAATTCTTTTTTATTCAATAAGATATAAGGACGCGATTCTTACCATCTATCGACCGTCTTATCATTCAAAAGGTTAGTTAATTAGTAAAAAGTTTCACAAAACGTCTTTTGAGTTACTACAGTCAAGGTAAAAGTTAAATTTAACACAATGACCGGAATATTATATATTTATTAGTCAAACGCCTTTTCATGGTAGTTGGTTTGAAAAGTACTTCCGCTTCACATGTCCGGTGTAACTGGCTTTTAGAAATTTTCCTTGAATAATTGGAAACACCTTAATCCTTTTGTTTTTATTGGTAACTTAGCCTAAGAAATCACTTAGTTTTGGTACTGTTCTATTAGCTCGAAGCCACGCGACATATTGTATAGGGAAGATGCTAAGCAAACTAGTCAAACAGGTTCTTTTAACGAATAAATCCTATGCCGAGGATTGCAAACAGTGATTTCTCACTGCGTTGAATAAAATTTAAACTTCTGTTTTTTGGTGTTTAGGGGGAAACTTTAGGTTTTTGGGGTTTAGGAGGGAAAAGGTACCTAGGTTAGATCAAGTTACGTATTTAATATATGATGTGCTTTACCCCCCCCCCCCTAATGCGCAAATATATAGCAAAATTTGTTTCTAAACTATTATATTTTCATCCTATTTTGTTTTATTTCATTAGCATTAACCAAACTTCACTTCTTGCGTGGGTTCCAGCTAATTGACAAGTACCAAAAGTTGTACAAAATAACATAGAAACGAATGCAGTGGCGTCAATTGTAGGAAGGAGCTGTGCCCCTTGAATTTTTATCACCTTAAATTTTGAAAAATACTTTATTTGGAACATTTTAATTGAAAATGCTTTAAGTTATTGAATTGAAATTTTGAATTATTGAAAACGCATATTGAATTATGCGAACGTTTTAACAGTCCGTGACAAAAATATCAGCGAAACGAAAGAATTTTTTTCGGTTGTTAGAACAGGCTGGAAAAATAACGTAAAGCCGGCAAAGTCATTTAAACTAAGAATGAAGCAGGGTGAAAAGCTAATGCTAGTTAAAAAGAACATCTGTCACTTCATCACTTCTGGCATCACATCACTTCTGAAGCTAGCCATCACTTATGGCTAGCTTCACTAGCCAGAGAAACATTACTAATAAAGATGGTTGGTTTACTAGAGTAAAGATGGAAAAACTAGAATGAACATGACACCAGTTCGCATATCAAAGAACAAGCGAAAAACATTTGGTTCGATCCCTTTTTTAGGGCTATTGTAAAAGAAAGGATGAGATAGCTAGGGAATGTTTTACAAATGAAGGGTTAAAGATTGCCAAAAATTGTACAATTTTGCTCCTTCTGGAGGAAAGCAAAACCTCACGAAAGTTGGTAAAGAGTAAAGATTGAAACAAATTAGAGCGGAGTGTCCGCCGTAGTGTTCTCCCCTAGCAGCTTGTGCTGAAATTAGTTGTTAGCGTAACATACCTATTATTATAATATTGGCTGCATAAAATTCCTTATTAATCTCTTTAGAGGACTACCCTTGTTTTCCAGAATTTTCCTGGGAAAGTATTGTACATATGAATTTGGGTGTTTTTTCTTAAAACAAATCAGCTCTCGGGACACACCGGAAAAAATCCTTAATTCCTGAGAAATTTTGGTATGGTGCACCTGTAAAAGAATTCAAGCGACTTTATAAAAATGCCGAACACTTTGGTGTCGATTAATTTTTCAAAGTCTTGGGGAGGAGGAATTATTTTTCGTACTGGAAATACTAAAAAAGAGATTTTTCAATAAAGATACCCCCGAAAAATATTTCCAAAATCTAGAGGAAGGGGGAATTCTAGGGAGCACAATAGCCCCTAGATTTGCATGGTGGCATTACAAAGCACCGACTGCATTGCGCAGTCAAACAGTTCGTGGTGACGACCTGTATAGTAAGAGCGACTCGTTTCAATAGTAAACGAAACTAAAAAAAACCGGAATTTTCATACCAACTGATCAAAAGAATTGGATTATTATGCTGATGTAAGTTTCATAAAATTTAGTAATAGGCTACCCATCAAAAGTTATGAGCCTGATAAAATTTGCCTTATTTTTGAAAATAGGGAAAACACCCCTTAAAAGTCATAGAATCTAAATGAAAATCACACCATCAGATTCAGCGTATCAGAGAACCTTACTGTAGAGGTTTCACGCTCTTATCTGCAATTAAATAAAAAAAAAAAACAAGTTTTTAAAACTGAAAGTAAGGAGCGACATTAAAACTTAAAAGGAACAGAAATTATTCCGTATATGAAAGGGGCTGTCCCCTCCTCAACGCCTCACTCTTTACGCTAAAGTTTGACTCTGTCTCACAACTTTATCTTTTTAAACAATAAAAAACTTTAGCGTAAAGAGCGAGGCGTTGAGGAGGGGACAGCCCCTTTCATGTATGGAACAATTTCTGTTCATTTTAAGTTTTAATGTCGCTCCTTACTTTCAGTTTAAAAAACTTGTTTTTTTATTTAATTTCTGATCGTTTTTTAGTTAATGCAGCTTTTATTTTGGCTTTTATTTTAAATCCGGCGCCCCCTTCATAGCAATGTCCCTTCCCCCATGAAAACTTCCTTCATGAAAAGATCCTCCCATATAACCTCCGACCCATCCCCATCCTCCACTAACAGAAAAAATTCCCCCTGAAAACGTCTGTATACTTCCCAATAACCAATACTATATGTTAACATTGGGTAAAGTTCATAACTTTCAGCCCTCCCCCTGGGGGATTTGAGGGATTAAGTCATCCTAAGAGACATATTTACAATATTTTCGACCATGCTGAAAAAAATGGCTATCTCAAAATTTTGATCGGGTGACTTTGGGAAAAAAGTGAGCATGGGAGGGGGCCTAGTTGCCCTCCATTTTTTTTTGGTCACTTAAAAAGGGCACTAGAACTTTTAATTTCCGTTCCAATGATCCCTCCCACGATATTCTAGGACCACTGGGCCGATACGATCACCCCTGGGGAAAAAAAAACAAATAAACACGCATCCGTGATCTTTCTTCAGGCAAAAAATGCAAAATTCCACATTTTTGTAGATGGGAGCTTGAAACCTCTACAGTAGGGTTCTCTGATACGCTGAATATGATGGTGTGATTTTCATTAAGGTTCTGTAGCTTTTGGGGGGTCTTTCCCCCTTTTTTCGAAAATCAGCCAAATTTTCTCAGGCGCGTAACTTTTGATGGGTAAGACTGAACTTGATGAAACTTATATATTTGAAAACAAAATTAAAATCTGATTCTCTTGATGTATCTATTGGTATCAAAATTCCGTTTTTTAGAGTTTCGGTTACCATTGAGCAGGGTTGCTCCTTACTTACTGTTCGTTACCACGAACTGTTTGAAAACGTGGAATTTTGTATTTTTTGTCAGAAGAAAGATCACGGGTGCGTGTTTATTTGTTTCTTTTTACCAAGGTCTTTTTACCAAGGAGTGCTACCGGGGTACAAGGTAGGAAGAGGCAAGCTTGCTGCAACAAGGCCTACCGGAATAACGAACGTCAAGCAATGCTAGTGCATCATTGTCGCCAGCACTTACTATGAGTAATATCCACTATATACTTCGCCTAATTTCAGCAAGGAATCAGGGCCCTACCCAGGATTTTTGTTCAAGGAGGGGGGTATTCTTTCCGGGGTGGGGGAGGTTTACATAAAAAACTTAAAAACTCTATCAAAAATTTGTTTCTAAGCATTTTATTACGTTTTTACGAATGGATAAACATTCAAATCCCCTAGTTCCTCCCCTGAAGATGGCTCTTAGGAGAATATCCCTGTTATATTCTTCCTATTAGTATTATATCTCAATAAATGTTATGCCCCAGATGGTTTATTTCGTGATGAATCGATTTGTTAAGTTCAATAGTCTATTTCATTAGTTCATCAGATTCTTTACGTATGAAATTAAAAGGGGTAATGAATGAGTAGTTTTAGCATCGTATAGTATATTTTTGACATCATGTTTCTTTAACTTTTAATTCATTTAGCCTCAAGTGTCATCAATGATGACTCATAATCTGGTGACAAGTAAGGTCAAAACTATTTATAGTTTTATGGCACCTTGAAGGCACCCTATGGCACCTTGAAGATAGTTTTTGCTCCCCAATGGAAATTTAATTACTTTAACTCTTCCTTTCAGTGAACGATTGAAGCGATACCAACTTGACAACCTGGTAAAACCAAACCATAACAAAGTTGGAGTATACAGTTATGGCAAACTACAACCACGGAAAATTGGCCCTGCCTAAATGGTACCCAGATAGCGAAACCAATGGGAAATCAAATTTGTCTATACCACCCAAACACAATGATTTTTCACGTTTTTCACCCTCTAGCTTTTAATTACTGCTGGCAATCCTACCTTTATGATTGTTTCCCGCACCTTCTAATCCTTGATTCTCCATTTTATCTCCAATTTCCGTTTTATTTTCAATCTCCATTTTAACAAACAGAGTTAAAGTAAAATAATATGAGCAGAGATTGTAAATATTAGTAGCTACGCTTTTGGCGAGGCTAGCCTCTATGGAGACTGAGACCGAGTCGATAGAAATGTAAAGCATGCGCCGCCGCGGCCTCGAGTGTAACTTTGTTCTTTGAGATAGCAAAATATTGAAAAAAAGGTGCGAATCTTTATTTGTGAAGTAGGTGGGCGAAATTGGTTTTCTTGAAACCATATATGAATAAAAACATGTTTTTTTTTGCATTTACAATGATTTGGTTTGTCATTACTGATTGTTATTTTTGAAAATGATTTTACGGCTTATCTACCCACTTAACTAAGAAAAATACTATGAAAATAATCTAACAATTTTTTTTATTAGACATGATACTGACAAATCAGGAGTGATAGATTATTTGACGTTCCCATGATTAATTGCTTAGCCGTATTTTCCCAACAAGATTTATATACCACGCGCCACGTAAACCCGCCCTCCCCCTAAATCCAAGTGTATTGCGATTTTCCTTCCAATATCAAATATATTTCATATAGTTTGTGAATTATTTGCAATCCTCTTCAAACAAATTCCACCACAAGTTCCTAACATAAGCATTGGAGCCGTTCAAGGGGGGAAGGGAGACATCACGAATGGGATGATCTCCACTTTGGTTAAATTTTTCACTTTGATCTGGCTTTTTTTGCTTAAAGCTAATCCACCAGGTAAGTGCATTAGTTGAAAGAATTTTACAGGACCAGTAAATACAGTAAGGGAATGCTTCTATGTCATGTCTGTCTCATTATGTACAGTACGGTAAGGATTCTAAGTCATGTCAGTAGCAGTAATTACAGTAAGGGCTGGCTTATAAGTCATGTCAGTCGCAGTCAATAATTACTGGCAGGATGCTATGTCGGGTCTGTCGCAGTAATTACAGTAATGTAAGGCTTCTATGTCATGTCAGTCGCAGTAAATACAGTCATGGCAGGCTTCTATGTCATGTCAGTCGCAGTAAATACAGTCATGGCAGGCTTCTATGTCATGTCAGTCGCAGTAAATACAGTCATGGCAGGCTTCTATGTCATGTCAGTCGAAGTAAATACAGTCATGGCAGGCTTCTATGTCATGTCAGTCGCAGTAAAAACAGTCCGGGCAGGCTTCTATGTCAGGTCAGTCGCAGTAAATACAGTCATGGAAGGCTTCTATGTCATTTCAGTCGCAGTAACTACTGTCAGGGCAGGCTTCTATGTCATGTCAGTCGCAGTATATACAGTCTTGGCAGGCTTCTATGTCATGTCAGTCGCAGTAAATACAGTCATGGCAGGCTTCTATGTCATGTCAGTCGCAGTAAATTCAGTCATGGCAGGATTCTATGTCATGTCAGTCGCAGTAAATACAGTCAGGTCAGGATTCTATGTCATGTCTGTCGCAGTAAATACAGTCATGGCAGGCTTCTATGTCATGTCAGTCGCAGTAAATACAGTCAGGGCAGGCTTCTATGACATGTCAGTCGCAGTAAATACAGTCAGGGAAGGCTTCTATGTCATGTCAGTCGCAGTAAATAAGTCATGGCAGGCTTCTATGTCATGTCAGTCGCAGTAAATACAGTCATGGCAGGCTTCTATGTCATGTCAGTCGCAGTAAATACAGTCATGGCAGGCTTCTATGTCGTGTCAGTCGCAGTAAATACAGTCATGGCAGTCACTTTCGGCTTCTATGGGTCTTTATTGCAGGTCATCGGAGACTTGGGGTCAAGTTGTATTTTTTAAGGGGGGTTTAAATGAAAAGGAAATAGAGTTACTAGTTGAAATGAGGGCTGATAGTTCATCACTGGGCCAAAGAAGAGTGTTTATTGGGAGGGAAAGGTCAAAGGATGGTCCTTGCTTTTGCCCTATGTGTGGAGGTTTGAATGAAAGTGTATATTACTTGATGCGTGACTGTGATGAGCTAAATGATTGGAGAATTGAAGTCTTTGGTAGGTTAGGATTTTTGTAATTTCTGTGCAATTGCTATTTGTTTTATATATTTTGCTGTGACCTAAGCGCAAATAAATTCTATTCTATTCTATATTTGAGTCGGGAGCGGGGCGTTGTAATTAATTTTCCCTGGACACCGCCAACCCTAGGAACAGATCCTACAAGGATGCACTTAAATTGCTGTACTAAGATGCAAACTATAAAATATTTTTTATTCTTTTTCTTCAGGGTTTGTAACCAACTCTGTAAAGAATTATTCAGCTTATGAGGGAGGTTACCGCTTCCTCAATACCCCCCTCTTCATGCTAACGCATTTTACAACTTTTAAAAAGCTTCTTATTCTAATTGAATGGTCTTTGTGTCTCAAGAGTCAGTCCTAAGGAATTTGGAGAAATAAAGTAAAACGTTAGCGTAAAGAGCAAGGTATTCAAGAGGGAGCAACCCCCTCATATGCGGAATAATTTCTGTTTGTTTTAGTTTCAACGTTGCTCCTTGCTTTCAGTTGAAAAGAACATGTTCGTTTTATTTAGTTTGTGGTCCTTTTTCAAATAATGCCAAGAAACTCTTTTTCCCTCCATAGAAAACTTCCTCCTCCCACAAGAAATTCCTCATAGGTAAGATCCTCCCGCATAAAATACCGCCCCCGGACAATGCTGTCCTCGCTGAAAATTCCCAGGACAGATTCTTGCGGACGATTCCACCTGAAAAATTTTCCTTAGCATACTTTCATTTGAAAAAGACTTTAATTTCTGATCGTATTTCCAATCATGTTGGATTTCCCCCCTCCGTGGAAAATCTTCCTGGAATACCCCCACCCACGTGAAAAGTGTCTTCGATAGAAAATTCTCCCGTGGAGGATTTCTTCCGCACAAAGTCCCCCCCCCCTCAATAGAATACCCCTCCAGAAAATTCCACCCTGCTTAAAATATCCCCCGGAACATCTCCAAATGTTAAATTTAGTCAGCAAAGGCAAAGTAGGACAAATAATCTCATAAAGAAATTCTTGCAAGTTCCCCCAATGTGAAATTTCCCCCGGAAAGCTTACCCCTGGAAACTTCCCTCCCCACAGAAAATTTTATCGTATTAGATCTCTCCAAGCAAAAAGTCACCACCCATGACAGATAGTCTGAGTGAGAGGCACAGCTGGCATAAGCTTTTTTCAGGAATATATGAAAATGATGTCATTTTCACTTTTTGAAAGATAGTCTATCACCCATCCATCCATCTTGGGGCAGAACAAAGGTTCTAAACTAAGTCCGTTGATTTTTGAATTAAAATCAAGTTGCCATCAATATACGGCTAATTGGAGAAAAAGCCATGACAGATAGTTGAGTAAGAAGAACAGCTGGCATAAGCCTTTTTCACTTTGCTTGGTGGGGGGGGGGCTGAATTTGCTTGAACTCACATGCGAACAAGTGACCTAAGCCTAATGGGCTTGCAAGTTTAGAATATCATGTAGACTACCGTGTTTTAAGACTGACACATGACTGACAAGTCCCCTGGACTCACAAGTGAATTGGGAGACATATAGTTTTCCAAGTGTTTTGGTAAACGGCATGGGCAAATGGCGGGAGTAGCTATGACTCTCAGATTAGAAAAATACTTGTGTGTTAGCTTTTGGAGAGGCACGCAGTCTCAGGCAGGTTGACCAAACTTTAGAATTGACACATAACCGTTAAGTCACCTGGAAATGCAGGCAAACAAGCGTCCAGTCCAAAGCCTAACAGAGCTTGCCCGCCTGCCTTGAGTGTCGGGCCAGGTTTAGCACCCAATTGATAAGCTCAGACAGTTGTGCTAACAAAACAAAATTAAACATTGAGTTGACCGAAAAGTCACCTGAACTCACAAGCCAGAAAGCATCCATAGGTGGGGCCAACAAGCCCCACCTGCCTAGGGTGTGAGGCAAGCGACCCAATTCACAGGCTCAGACAGTTGCACTAACAAAAAACTAATTGAAAGTTGGTTGACCAACAAGTCGCCTCGAATTGCATATTTGATGTAATGAACTTTCCATATTTTGAATTAGCATAAAAATTCTGTTTCTTTTGAGGTATTTATTGCTATTAAAATTGTGTTTTTTTAGAGTTTCGACTAATATTGAGCCGTGTCGCTGCTTCTTAAAGGTTTGATTATTGTTTGAATCCATATCTACTCAGCTTTGGTCAGCTCTTTACTCTTCTTTGAATTTTATTTTCGAATGTGTTTCTAAGGTTGATTTTCTTTTATTTTAATTGCTGTTATTTTTGTATTGTTGCAAAACAGAGATATTTGTCAAGTTTGTCTTTTCAGTTTTTCTGCTTAAGAATTAAGATTTTGGCTTGCATTTTTTTCTCTATTATATTTCGCTGCATTTTTTAATTATAGTACAAAACTTCGGATGGATGATGGGAAGAATATTTTTGCAATAAATTAATTGACAGTCACACCGTTATTGCCTTTCTATAAAGATGAAACAATCCTGTCACCCATACTGTTATTGCCTTACATATAGACTAATGTTCATCAAAATGTTCACCTTAAATATTGCCTAAAAACCCTTCTAACTACTTGGATATACTTAGTATATTTTGATTTAGTTCAGCGTCATCCTTAACATTTCCTATTGCTTCAACTCAGTATTCATTGACTACTAGAAGCTTATAGAAATTATCTCAGTATCATTAGCCTACAATAATGATCGCATGGCTCGATGAAAGAGTAAATAACCCCTTCGGTAGTTAAAGCACAATATGGATAAAAAAAAGCTACCTGAATAGCCCTAGCTCTAAAACTAAAAACAATTTTTTAACTCAAAGTAAGGAGCAATGAAAATTCTAAGTAATATAAATACCTGGCACGGTGAATGAATAGATATGAAGCTAACAAACAATATAATTAGTGGGAGTTCAGGCCCCTCTCGTGCCTAGGTTGAGATCTTAATTACTCCCCGCCTCATGTCTCTCAAAATTTGCAGTTCACATTTTAGCAAAATTTTCATTCCTTTCAATCTGATTTTTCTTACTTCCTTGCAAAATTATGAATTATCTCGTCCCAGTCGACTGCTTCTAATTCTTTTTGTTCTTTGCTCATTAATGCTAAATCATTTATTCACTCCCGGTCCATAATTAATTTGGCAATGACCCATAGTCGATCTGACCTTTCTTACTAAATGATGTAGGTGTTTACCCCCCAGCACCAAAGAATTCACGACAGCTATTAAAAAGTTGAAAACTGTGACTGTGTACTTGTGACTGTGTCCAATGACTGTGAGGACTTATGGCTGTGACTACTTGTGAATGTAACAACTTGCGACTGCGACACAGGCCACTGTGACTGTGATCACTTGCAACTAATTGCGAAGGGGACTATTTGTGACTGCGACAACTTACATTTACCTGTGACTGCGAATACTAGCGACAGCAAACACTTGAGACCGTAACTGCGACTATTTATGACTTTGACCGAGGTTACTTGTGATTGCAATTTTGACTATCAATACTAGTGATTGCAGCAAAGTCGCTGCAAGAGCTCTTGTTCAAGGTGAATAAGCCGCTTGATGGCCTACATGAATTTGTTTGTGCTAGTCTACTTAGCGCCAATGCATCAAAAACAAATTTTATGATCTTTACGAGGCCTGGTTCTGCTCCCACTCTCCCTGGTGTCATTATTTACAATGGCGTACCGCTCTCACAAGTCGAAGAGATCCGATATCTGGGATTCATCCTGGATCGAAACTTGAGTTGGAGAAAACACTGCGACATCATAGCATGCAAGCTGGCGCAAGGCCTTGGGGTTCTGAACCGTTTTCAAAATTTTTTGCCTTTGAAAATTCTGCTTTTATTGTATTTTTCATTAATAGCGCCTTATATAAATTATGGTTGTTTGATTTGGGCGAGTAATTGTAGTTGCAATTTTAGAAGAGTTCAAGTTCTGCAGAATAAGGCTATAAGGTTGATTGGAAGGTATGATCGTGGTATTGATAGCACTGAATCACTTTTTAGAAAGTTTAAAATTTTAAAGGTTGGTGAAATAAGGGTTTATCAAATTGGAGTATTTGTATTTCAGTGTCTGAATGGTCTTGCACCGGATTTTTTTATGAATATTTTTAAGCCTAATTCGTTTTATCACGATTATTCGACTAGGAGTGCGGATAGTCTTGCATCTGAGCCACGGAACATAACGAGAGCGAGTCAAGTGACCAGACACATGGGCCCGTCAGTTTGGAATTCGTTTCCAGATTCTGTTCGTCAAGCTGAAAGTGTGCCGCCACTTAAAACCCGTATTAAAAATCATTTCTTTTCAGGAATTTGGTAGTGTTAAAGGTTCGAGTGAAGGCTTTTTTTTTTTTTGTAGATGTTTTATTTTTATTTTTTTATATTTTTTGGCATTATATATTTATCATTATTTTCAGTTATTATTATTGTTATCCCCTTTTTTTATTTTTTTTGGTGTGTTGAATTTTCATGCAGGATATCCAACCGGTCGCTTTTTCAAGCATCTTCTTGCTTTATTTCGACATGTTTTCACATTGAGTTGTTTTTTTGTTAATAAAAATTTATGAACCTGAAACCTGAAAAAACTAAGTGCATACTGGTTGTCAAAAGTGTGTATCAGCAATACCTCAGGATGAGTTGAAGGTATTTAGTTGAACTTTTAAATACAAACGAGGAAAAAGTTGAGAAATGAACCTAGTGACAAACCTCACACATCGCCTTCCCCCCCCCTCAACTCTGATCGAAATTGCTAGATCGCCTTTTTTGGGATCTGTCAAAAGATTCAATAACTCTGCCCCATGGAATGTTTTGACCCCCCACAAAAGTCGGGGCAAGCGTTGTAAATTATACAATTTGCTAACTATTTACATATATGATTTATTATTGGGAACCGTCTGAAATCTTAATATAGTTCGTTCCTTTATTCTTTTATGGAAGGTTTTTTAATTAATTAAGATAAATGTCTATGTTCCACATTTATAAATATCGACTATTTGACTTTTCAGGAATAAATGTGCCACCGTGTGGCATTACTTTTTTTGCAACTGGGAGCCTCAATACTCAGCTTTTTGGTACTTTTGAATCGGTCGTCTATATTAGGGTTTTCATTCAATAGCAACTTACTCCTTTTCGGGGCAAAATTATAGCTTGAAGCCACAAAATAAGGCAAGAAACACCATTTTTTTTGTGGCGTAAGCTTTTGTGTAGCTTAAGATGGGCACTAATGCTTTGTTTAGTTTGAATGAGCTCTAATACATACCCTCTAAGGTCTTAGAGGGAATACATACCCTCTAAGACCTTAGGTTCGGTGCAATCCCCCTTAGAAAACGACAAACAAATAAAACCAATCAGTGATCTTTTCCCTGGGATAAAAAAATGACACATTTTTGTAGATAGGAGCTTGATAATTCTAGAATAGGGTTCTCTAATATCCTGAATCTAATGATATCCTTTTCATTAGAATAACTTTTCTTTTTGAGAATGTTTACCACCTTTTCTGGAAATCAGAAAATTTTTCTCAGGATCGTAGCTTTTGATGGTAACTTTTAACTGAATGAACACATGTATTTGGTATCAGTATAAGAAGGTGTATGATGTATACATGTATTGTTTGTTATCAAATTGTTTTGAGTTTCGGTTACTGTTGGCTTGAGTCACTCCTTACTTAGTTCGGTACTATGAACTGTTTGAGTATTGATGGTTTCTTCACCAGCAAAAGTATTTAGAGGAGAAGGAGATAGTAACGGCGATTTACCAAATACTAAGATAAACGTATTTTCTGAATCTACGGAGACCATACTTTTTTTTGTTCACATTTCTTCGATGGAAACAATCAATTCCTGCAATTTCGAAGAAAATCCCAAGAAAAAGTTCTTCTCAAAATCTAGAAAATGGAAAAAAAATTAGAGGAAAAATACCCCCCCCTACTCCAAACAAAAATGGGATATCAAAGTTTGGTTTTAGCTCATCATAGATTACAATCATAATAGTATATAGGCTAATCACAAAGCTTAAATAATTTCACCATTACTCGCTCTTCTTTAAGTTCACTGATGTCTTAAGCTGTCTCAAGCCATTCAATTCAATTCAAACTTTTTATTTCCTTCGAATACGAAGAGTAAAAATAAAAATAAAAAATAACCGCTAATCAACAGGCCATAAAACCTTTTAAACTATATAACAACAAGTACGCAAAGACCTTCAATCAAACTTACCGCACAAATTAACACTTCATTCAATAAATAATAAATTAACATTAAAATTAACACCACAAATTAACACTTCATTCAATAATTAATAAAAAATAAATAAATAAATAAATAAATAAAATTAATTAAGCTTCGTGCGCAGCTTTATATAAATTATGAGAAAAAAGAGGTAATTTGGATAAAAAATTCTTTTGCTTTTTCTCCAAAACATCAACAGGGTTTTTTATTTTATATGTATTCATTAAAAAAGTATTTGATTCAGATTTAGAAAAGCGGCAAAGGAACTTAGCAAAATAAAAAAATGTGGTTTTTACATGCGCAATGTAACTAATTCTAAAAAACGGGATAAGCGATGAAAAAACTAAAATCTGAGGCAAAGCGACTGTATTATATACCCGAGCCAGTGATTTCCGAGAAAGAAGATGGCGAAGACAAATTACTGCCCCGAAACTAGACGCTATTCTGTTTTTAACTGCTTTAGAAATAGAAGCACGGCATAGAGCTAAAGTTGGTTCATAAGGCACATCAAGATATAAAAAAAATTCCAAAGGTTTTAAAATACTATCATAAATACGAACATAAATTCCTGAATTAACGAGATCATTAGCCTTAGGACCAAGAATTACAAACTGACATTTTTCAGGGCGAAAACGAAGTCCATGCTCACTAAAAACCTTTGCTAAAAAATCTACATTTTGTTGAAGTGACTGAAGTGATCGACTCAAAAGGGGTAAATCATCTGCATAAGCCATCCACGACAGAACATAACCTTTACCATAAATAAAAGTCAACTGAATTTGATCAAATAGCCCCGAAACAGTTATATTGAAAATCGAAGGAGAAATAATGCGTCCTTGCCTCAGCCCCCTACATAACTTAATATTATAATCACTAAACTGATTCTTCCACTCAATTCGAATACGAGAGGAGCCATACCACTTTTTTAAAACCAAAATTACTGGTAGTGGGACATTATTCTTCAGAAGCGCAGTCATAGCCCAAGAATGGATAATTGAATCATACGCCGCCGCAAATTCTAACGCAAGTGTATTGAAAGCAAAAATCTGAGAAAGCAAACATATATGGCACACATTTCTGGGAGCGTTATTTGTATTATAAAAATTGGTATACCTCCACCACACAGGGGCGTCCTGAGGCTCATTTTATGGGGGGGACAATCTTCGTAAATTTTACCGAATCGCTACCTGATTTATGCCGAATTTTCCGCAGAAATCAAGAATTTTGCCAAATTTCTTTGATTTTGCGAAAACTGGGGGGCGGAGGGTGGCGCGCTCCTCCCAGCCCTCTCTCCTCGAGACGCCCCTTCCACCCCTCTTCCACGCGTTCCTCCGCCGATTGCCCCTTCCTCGTTTTCCACAACACGTCCTATCTTACGTATGTGATGTTTTACAATGAACTATTCCCTTGGCGTATATGAAGCAGCCTAGTTGGTATCTCCTTGGCTCCTGCTTCACAGGTTACTAGCTTTCTTTTGACACTAAACAAATCAATCAATTTTGCGTGTTAAGAACAAATATATTAATTTCTAACATTTTCGTATGCTATAATAACTTCAGATAGAAACAGGTCAAACATTTACTTTCTTCTTTCTGGGCATTTCCTGACAATGATTATGGCAGTTAGTACTGCATATTTCTAGAATTTAATTTGCCATTATTTGGTGGTAAGGCTTGAATCCCCACCCCAACCATAGACTTTAATAAAAGAGATAAGAAACACCAGAGTAAAGTACCAAATAGAAGCTAAAGCCAGTTAAATGCTACTACAACTACTACTAACAACTCACCGCATCACCAAGCTGCCCGAGGGAAACACAGCTACGCACGCTCCTTGTCCACCCCAATCTATTCAAAGCCTCTCTTTTTACACCCGCCCACGAAGTTCCCATTTCCTTTAAATCTTTCTTTATGACGTCCTCCCACCCCAGACAAAGACGACCTGCTTTCCGTTTAGCCCTAGACGGTTGGCCGAAAAGAACAACCTTCGGCAATCTGTCATCCTTCATCCGTACGAGGTGCCCTAGCCACCTCAACTTTTCTTTCATTATAGCCCTAGAGAGCGGTATTGAACCACATTTTTCGTATAGCCTATTGTTTGAAATACAGTCAGTTAGTTGCGTACTCACAATAATCCTTAAGCGATATCTCTGGAAAACATCTTGCAAATCTTCATCCGCTTTTTGGAGCGCCTATGCTTCAAAGCAATATTTGGAAACTGTCATCTTTGTAACTTCTACTATTTTAATATTGGTTTGCAGACTTGTCTTCCAATTTTTCCAGACTTTTTTTTAACTGTGAAAAAATACCCTGAGCCTTGGCTATTCTACTGTTAACATCTTCACTGCTCCCACCATCTTTACTAATAATACTACCAAGGTAAGTGAAGCTGTCCACCTGATCAATCTTTTTATTACCCATCGTCACCTTTTCATCTTCACTTATTTCTAGCCTTAGTGTCTTCTTAACATTAATTTTTGAACCTATTATAGCACCCTGAACTCACAAAGCTTCTAAAATTTCATTTATTTTGCTCACTCTTTAATCCAGGATGCTTAAATCATCAGCACAATCTAAGTCCCGGAGACTTTTTCTTCCCCATTTGATTCCCTGGTCTCCCATTGCCTTTCCTGTGCGCCTTAGGACAAAGTCTATCAAAATAATCATAGGCAGCGCAATAGTTTTGCCTAAGTAAAGAAAGATGTGGGCACAATGTATTATTTTTTTTTCTTCTTCTCCATACCCGGGCACTTCGTATCAAAGGAGTTGTCGTAGAAACTTCGAAAAGGGCTCATTCGATTGGAAATTGGAGTAGCTAGTACCTTTTTTAATATTCGAAAGTGATTGGAGGGCAACTAGCCCCCCCCCCCCACACGCCCATTATTCCCCCAAACACATCCAATCAAAATTTTGAAATAGCCATTTTGCTCAGCGTAGTTGATTTCCAGATAGAAAATATGTTTTTGAGGAGGACACTCCCCCAGAACCCTCGGGGCAAGTGTTGTAAGTTATGCCCTGGGGGCATATAAGGTTTTTATTGTAAATCCTGGATTCGTAAATCCAGGGCGATTGAATCGTCCTGGATTTACAATCCAGGGCGAGGATTGTAAGTTATCCCCTAGGGTCATGTAGAGTTTCTATTGAAAGCGTTGTCGTAGAAACTTCAAAAGGGCTCATTTGATTAGAAATTGAAAGGGCTAGTGCCTTTTTTAATAGTTGGAAGTGATTGGAGAAAGGCTAACGCCCCTCTCACGCTCACCATTTTCCCAGACACATCCAATCAAAATTTTAGATAGCCATTTTGTTCCACGCAGTTTAAAGTTCAGAAAATTATACCTTTGTGCAGGATATTCCCCCCACAGTCTACAGGGAAAGGTTATAAGTTATGCTCGGGGGCATATAAGGTTTTCATTGAAATCTTTGTCGTAGAAACTTGAAAAAGGGCTCATTCGATTGGAAATTCAAAGGGCTAGTGCCTTTTTAATAGTCAAAAGTGACTTTAGGGCAATTAACCCCTCCCCCCCCTCTCACGCCCACCTTTTCCCCAAACACATCCAATCAAAATTGTGAGATAGCCATTTTGTTTAACGTAGTTGAAAGTTCTGGAAATTAGGTCTTAGAGGATAACAACCATCCTTAGGGTAAGGGTTGTAATTTATTACAACCTTAGGGGTGGGTGTCTGTTTGTGTCTTGTACAGTAAACTCCCAAAGGTTAGTTTTTTGTTGTTTTGTTTTCTTTTTTGTTTAGCGCTGAGGACGAATTGGCAGAGGTCCTTGTCGAAATATTTGCTTGTTTTTTGTCTTCATGTTTTTGCCACTGGCTGACAAAATCATCGTTTTCTCACCCTTTTTTGGTTTTATTAAACTAAAATTAAACACTACTATTTGTGTTCAGATTTTTAAAAGGGTGTATGTTATTAAAAATTGCTGAAAATTTTTCTTCAGCATACAAATAGCAGGTCAAACTATAAAGTCTAAAAAAAAGAAAAGATTTAAAGCATTATTTTCTTTTCCTCTGAAAAGACTATGTCAATATAAACCGAACAGAAATTAATTAAAAAAAACTTTTTCCACAAATAAATTTTTCAAAGAAAACTAAGGAACTCGATTAAACAAAATATGAGCAAAAATAAAATCAAATAATCTACCAAGCCTGAAACTACCACAAAGCAGCATCAATAAATAAATGAAACCAAAAACGAACAGAAATTACAATAAATAACCGAGTCAAACTCAAAACGAGCAGAAATTAACATAAGTTGGGCTCAAAATCCCTATGCCTTCCGAAGGACAGAATAAAATTTGCACTTTACTGAAAAAAAAATACAAATGAATATGCATTGTCAGTTTAATATACATATACTGATATTTAGTAATTAAAATGTTTGTATTATTTGATTTATTGAAGTTATAAAAGTAAAAATTGTTTAATTTTTTTCAGTAAAGTGCAAATATTGTTCTGTCCTTGGGAAGGCATAGGGATTTTGAGCCCAACTTATGTTAATTCCTGCTCGTTTTGAGTTTGACTCGGTTATTTATTGTAATTTTTGTTCGTTTTGGGTTTCATTTCTTTATTGATGCTGATTTGTGGTAGTTTCACGATTGGTAGATTATTTTATTTTATTTTTGCTCATATTTTGTTTAATGGAGCTCTTTACTTTTCTTTGAAAAACTTATTTTGTGGAAAAAGGTTTTTTAATTAATCCATATAAATGGGGATAGAACACAACCCTGCTGAACTCCTGATTTAATACAAAACCAGCTACTAACCTAATTTCCTACCTTAACTGCAGCAGTGTTATTCTCGTACATAGCACTAATCACTTTAATTTATTTGTCTTGTATACCATATAAGGATAAAACCTTTACTAAAGCTCTTCTATCAACAGAATAGAACGCTTGCTCATAATCTATAAAACTGAGGACCAAAGGTGTTTGAAAACTCAGGCACTTCTGAATTATCAGCCTAAGAGTGAAAATTCGGTGGACACATTCTCTACCTTTTCTAAAACCGCACTGTTTTTCTCTTAAAACTTTGTCTGCAGCATCTCTCAGTCTAAAAAGTATCATATTACGAAATTATTTACTACCTAGAGAGACCAGACTAATGCCTCGATAATTGCCACACTCGCTTTTATCACCTTTCTTATAAAATGGCTTAATTAAGGTTTGCCTAAAATCGTTAGGTACTTCCTTTTTTTCAAAAATCATATTCATAATCTTCAGTAACTTATTTCTAACCTTTAAATAACTAAAATATTAAAAAAGACATAGTAAAAGGAACAAGTGAAATATGTAGGAAATACAGGTAATTTTCATAGAAACCTCGAGTTCAGAATAAAGCGGGCCCAAATGTCTTATGCCTGAATTATATCCTATAAGTAAATGTAGAGTATTTGCACTGCCTTATTTTTATTTTTTAGAGAAACTTATTGCTACTAGTCTGCCATCAAATATGTTTTTCAATTTCAGAAGGGAAACAGAAATTTAGTTAAGTAAAATTCAGAATTTTAATATTTAGATATTAGAAAACTTTAAAACAGAAAATGTTGCCTTTTATTTACTTCAAAACATTTTGATAATGGGCAGCCCCACTCCAAAGTAAGGTTTTGCTACGTGCTAACCAAATTTTAAATTTACTCTATCATTAGAATTTCACTAGTATCTGAACAACGTTTTAACCGAAAATTCTTTCGTTATTATTATTTTATTTTTACTTTTTAGTTTACTCGAAGATTAGTTTTTTGGATATATCCTAACATTTTTAATTCTTGTCAGATAGATTCCGCTTTTTACAGAGGCAATAATGAAAAAACATACATGTGGGAAAATTACAACGAAATCAGTTTGAAAAGGTATAAAATGAATGCTGACGCATCCGTGTAGGAAGATACAAACTAT
Organism: Artemia sp. Qi Xiang Cuo; assembly: GCF_049724085.1. Taxonomy (NCBI): domain Eukaryota; kingdom Metazoa; phylum Arthropoda; class Branchiopoda; order Anostraca; family Artemiidae; genus Artemia; species Artemia sp. Qi Xiang Cuo. Next base: position 22,329,800 of record NC_142808.1, on the reverse strand, counting down.
CAGGCAAGCTGGCCCCATAGTAAATTACCTATATATCCCCACATAAATTCGTTTCAATTTTCTAAAACAATAAATAACATTGATTGCGCGAAATTTCCAGACTTTTGTTGCAGGTATTCGGTCTGTATTTTGTTTTTAGTACCTTCTGAGACAACAAGTAAATGGCATGGGTAAATGGCGGGAGTAAATATGACTCTCTTATTGGACAAATATTTGTGTATTAGTTTATGGAAAGGCGCAACTGCCTAGAGTCTCGGGTAGGTTGACCAAGAATTTAAAATTGACATTGGACTGATAGATTTCCTGGAATGAGACGCAAACAAGGCAAGCCCGCCTATGGTCTTAGAAAGGTTGACCAAGAATTTAGAATTGACACAGGACCATTAATTTGCATGGAATAACAATCGTTTAAAGCCATCTTCATCTTCCAAATAGTACCCTATTCATTGCCTAAGCTCAGCCCCACTTTCCGAGCAAATTTCAATTTTCACAGATTTATCAAATTTTTGGGTCACCTGTCTGAGACTCTGGGCGGGTTGGTGCCTCCAAAAATTGTCCCAAATCCTGTATTTAGCTGTAAAGTCACCATCTCATTTTATACTACTGCTGAAAATACTAACAACTCATCGCAGCACCAACCTTTGACTTGTTTTTACTTTTATCGAGTAATTACTTGACTGTGGATTAGCAACTCTCCCCTCATGTCCGAGAGTAAATATTTTATAAGTAGGAATTTTAGGCAAAGGATATAAAGGGGGTGGAAGAACGTCGATTCTTCCACCAAAGAAATGAATAGGACATATCAATGATATGACTAAAATAGCGGCATATATCTTCAGAATAAGAAACCATGCCGAGAATTATTGACTTTTATCCAAAATTGAGAGAATTTTTTAATTCACCATGAGAAATTGTCTACGTGTTACCTTTTCGAAATTCTTAATTCTGGTATGTGCTCAGTAAAATGGATAAATCGTTCATGAAATAAAACAAATCTGGATAAAGTTGCCATAGCATCCCACTAGGCCCATTAATGGTTTAACATACTGTTTCGACACGGCTCTTGGATAACTGACAATTCCCTGGACCTTGCTTCTCGGTCCAGGGACCTTGCTTCTCATCTCATCATGCAACATCGATCTTATGCATCTGCCATTTCCTTTTTTTTTACTATGACTTAAAATTCCGTAGATTGATGTCGAGATGGCTTCCTCGAAGTTTCAGTCACTTCCTGCACCCTTATAATCCGTCATGTCTTCCAGATAGTCTCCTCATAGTCGTCTACTTGAATTAGTAAGATTCTAAATACATTTTTAGACCACACTGTCTATACATGACAAATAAAACTCGGTGAGGAGAGAAGTTAACAAAATGAAAAATTAAATAAAAAAAGGTGAAAGAACGAGGATTTTTTCAGCCATTGGAAAACCTCGCAGAAGGAGAAATAAGCAAATATTTTGACAAGGACCTCCACTAAGTCATCCTCAGTGCAAAAAAACAAACGAAAATCTAACCTTTCGAAGTCTGTTCTGCCTTTGTCTGGTAAACATCGAAAGGTTATATTTTCTTTTTTTTTTTTTTTTTTTTTTTTTTTTTTTTTTAATTTAATTTCTGATCGTTTTTTAGTTAATGCAGCTTTTATTTGCATAAAAATTTTACTTTTCTTTTGCTAAATGGATGTCTTTACAAATTAACTTACCCGTACGTAACTAACTTCTATATTCGTATATTTTTCTTCTGGCAAAAAATACAAAGTTGCAGATTTTTGCAGATATGAGCTTGAAACCTATGTAATAGGGTTTTCTGATACGCTGAATCTGACGGTGTGATTTTCATTAAAATTCTTTCACTTGTAGGGGATGTTTCCCCCTCTTTAAAAAATCGAGTAAATTTTCTCAGGCTCGTAGCCTTTGATGAGTAGTACTAAACTTAATAAAATTTATAAATTTAGGATCAGCATTATAAACACATTCTTTTGATACAATTATTGACATCAAAATTTCGTTTTTAAAAGTTTCGATTACTATTGAGCCGTATCGCTCGTTTTTTTATTGTTTTTTTTATTACGTATATGTTATTACTTATATGAAGGGGTTCTCCCCTTAGTCAATACCACGCTCTTTACGTTAAAAGTTAAAAAAAATTTTGATTCACAAACCCCTGAATCACAAAGGTCGTTAAATTAGAATAGATAGCTCTTTTGAAAGCACTAAAAAAAACTGTAGCGTAAAGAGCGAGGTACTGACTTGGGGGAGAACCCCCTCACATACGTTATAATTTCTGTTCGTTTTAAGTTCTAATATTCCTTCTTACATTTCAGTTGAAAAAACTTGTTTTTTTTTATTTAACTTCTGATCGTTTCTTAAATAATGCTTGTAAATCCGGCGCCCCCTTCATAGAAATGGCCCTTACCCCAAAGAAACATCCGCCACGGAAATATTCTCCAGAGTAATCCCCTCCTCTAGCCCCCCCCTCCAGAAAAAATCCTTCCTGAAAATGGTTGTATACTTCCCAATAACCAATAAATAATACTGGCAACTCCGGCGCCCCCTTCCTGGCAATGTCCCTGCCCCCATGAAAACTTCCTGCATGGAAAGATCCTTCCCTATTGCCCCCGCCCCGCGCCGTCCCCCACCGACCCGAAAAAATCTCCTCTGAAAAAGTCTGTATACTTCCCAATAACCAATACTATATGTTAACATTGAGTAAAGTTCATAACTTTCAGCCCTCCCCCTGGGGACTTTGGCAGATCAAGTCATCCTAAAAGACATTTTTATCATATTTTCAACTCTTCTGAAAACAATGGCTATCTACAACTTTTAATAGGGCGACGTTGGTCAAAAATTAGCTAGGTAGGGAGACTCGCGATCCTCAGAGGTTTTGGGTAAATTAAAAATGGCACAAGTCATTCTCATTTTCGATCCAATGAGCCATAATACGATTTACTCTGACAACTGTTTATATAAGATCACCACTGAAAAAAAAACAAATAAACACACATCCGCGATCTTTCTTCTGGCCTAAAATGCAAAGTTCCACATTTTTGCAGATAGGAGCTTGAAACATCTACAATAGGGTTTTATGATACACTGAATATGATGGTGTGATTTTCAATAAGGTTCTATAACTTTTAGAGGGTCTTTCCCCCCTTTTTCGAAAATCAGCCAAATTTTCTCAGGCACGTAAATTTTGATAAGTAAGATTAAACTTGATGAAACTTATATATTTGAAATCAGAATTAAAATCTGATTCTTTTGATGTATCTATTGGTATCAAAATATACCAGTATATACTGTTTTTTAGAGTTTCGGTTACCATTGAGCCGGGTCGCTCCTTACTTACAGTTCGTTACCACGAACTGTTTGATGAGCTACTTATTGTCGTCCTTTTCATGAGAAGTGTAATTTCGAATTTTTCGATTTTCTTTTCATCAATTTCCTATACTCCTCTGTGTGCATCCATTTATGCATAGAGGGCATAAATAAATTATTATTATTGTTATTATAAGAAATAAATGTTCAAACTGAACAGGGTGTGTAATAGAACAATTTGCATCGAGAATAAACTGAATCATTATTGCTAGAATCTGAGCATTGGTGTATGGGAAAAACATTCGAACTATAAAAAGGAATTTTTTTAAACCCATGGACAAGCGCAGATTAGTATTTGCCTGGCATCAAAGTCATATCCAGGGGGAGTAGGGTCTTTGAACCCCCTCCTTACCGAAATGTTTGTCCTAAAAATTTTGATGCGTTTTTAAAAGTATTTTTGTCCCCCCTAAGAAAATGCCCTCCTCCCGCGCAAAAATCCTGGATACGGTCCTGCCTGGAATATGTCAGAATATTTTCTTTTCAACCATTCAGGCTAATTATAATTTCCAAGTACTTAATATTATTTTTGATAAAAAAACATACAATACTTCTGAATATTAATTTTGTCTAAACTTTCACAGACGAGCAATTTTTATAAAAAAGAATGACAAAATACAAACCAAAGAAAAATTAAACCTTTCGTTATAAAAAAATTATGTATGAAGTTACTCCTGCTAATGTTAATCAAAACTCGAGACAGAGAGTTTTCAATACCAACATGCACATCAAAGGAATTAGCATTTTATGGTAATTCCAAACACTTTTTGAATCTGCTTTTATTTTTCGATTTAATACGTTTCGCATACTGCAAGTCTTACAAAGTGCTAATAATTGTAACATTATATGATTAAAAACATTTTACACAAAATGTTTTTATTTCAAAATGTTTTTAAGAACTATTTGTTAATAGCAACAATTTGAAAAATTTAATGTGTAGTTTGATTTTTTTTAATCTTAAAAATAATATAAATATCTTCCTAAATTCCAGTTTGAATACATCGTTATTCCAGTTAGAACCGATTGAAATTTTTGAAAAGCTGACGTGCCTTGAAAGATGGTAACTCTGAATTCAGGTTTCAGCTTAAAATTCTACTGTCTAACTCAGATTTTTGGGACACCGGGTTGCAGTGTTCAGTTCCTAAAGTGGCAGTTGTACCCTGTGTTGCCAGGTTTGGCTATTTTTGCCGATTGGGCAATAAAACAATGTTGCCACCCTGGCCTGAAAGTATTTACTAAATCTGAAAGGAAAAATTTGCTGAATCGCATTTGTTTCTACTAAATGCTCAAAAAAATTTTTTTTAGCACCATCAAGCATCGATGTTTACTATAGGAGGATAATCAATAGGATTTTCACAATCTTTTTTCCTTTTTTTTCTCTTTTCTTTCGTTTTCATAGTATGATTGAAAATTCCGGAAACCTATAAGTTCAAAAATCCTTTTTCTTTGGATTATTTGTACTTACTACTGGATAGGCTTCCTATTCCAGATGCGGTGATTTTAAATAGTTTGCCTTTCGAAGCGATTGTCAAGAAGAAGCCGCAAAAAAGTAGAGATTTTTAAGTGCTAGGGTCGACGCGAAATAGCAAAAATGAGAGCAATAGTAGCCATAATATGTAACGTAATCGAAATCAGATTTTGTAATGAATGGACCCTTATTTTTTTTCTGAGTTCATGGAAAATAATAAAAGTTTTGTTTACTATAAATCATGACTTTTTACTAGATTTCGGGAAACTTACTAGATCCTCTGAATTTACTAGATTTTATTTTTTATTTTACTAGATCTAGTAAAATCCTGCTGATGTTGGCAACCCTGCTATAAAATTTTTACCTTTGGGGGATAAGTGACTAAAAACCCGCGAGGCGGGTTTTTGAGCTATAATATATCAAATCTCGCAACTTTTGGGCTAGAAATTGAATTTGCTTGAACCACCCCCCCTCCAAAAATCATGTTTGTGATATCTATTTGGTCATTTACCTTCTTTGGGTTCTTACTCCACAATATAATTATAATGTGTCTTAGACTGCGGTTACCCCCTTTAATTTGTGGGTACACCACCTCATATCTTCATCACCATTCCATGAAAATAAAAGTATATAGACCGTTTACCGTCCCAATAAAGATAACGTATACACATAATACCCTGACCTTTTTTTTCTGAGCATCCACATCTGGTTTCTAAATGCCTAATTGCCACTCGATCGGACTATCTGTCTGGTTTTTTTCTACAATTCGCCATGGCTTGATGCATGCCCGCAACTACTTGATTTTCATTCAAAATCAATGGATTTTGAATTGTACGTACAAATAGTCCAACCAGGAACATAGGCCCACGGTTTTGTAGGAGTGGTATTGGGATTCAAAGTATCCTCCCTTATCCTCCTTCTAGGGTTTAAGCTATACATAAAAGTGTCATATTTTACGAGCTGCGATAGATATTTTTACTTCGGTAAAAGAAATGCCAACACAACTATGTAACGTGTGTTTGTGCAGCTGTTGTAACTTTTTAAACTCCCCCTTTTCTGCGCAAATTAACATGAAATTAATGAAAAACTATGCAAAAGTAAGTGGAAGCCTTCCCTCTCCTCCAATCTCTCCCAAAACACAACTACAGGTCATAACATACCTGGGGCACGCAATGGAGAAAATAGTAAAACAAAAGTTACAGAGAGGATAGGAAACTGAAACCTTTTATTATTTTTTATCCAGTAATACCCAGTAAATGTAGCCACAAAACAACTGTCAGCTGCTATGTCTTATGATACATGCCATGAAATCTTAAACATGCTATGAATTTGAACTTATTAATTTTTTGAACACTCAAGTAAAGAAAATTTAAAATAGGTGATTCTAATAATCTTATGGCTATAGTCTATGGTGAGACAATAGGTGTGTATTAAGATGTACAGGTATTCCAGGTAATATCAAACAGTTCGTGGTAACTAACTGTAGCGACCCGGCTCAATAGTAACCGAAACTCTAAAAAACGGAATTTGATACCAATAGATTCATCCAAAAAATCAGATGTTTATGGCGATTTCAAATATATATGTTTCATCAAGTTTAGTCTTACCCATCAATAGTTACGTGCCTGAGAAAATTTGCCTTATTTTCAAAAAAGGGGAAACACCCCTAAAAGTCATAGAGCCTTAATGTAAATCACACTATCAGATTCAGCGTATCAGAGAACCCTCCAGTAGAGGTTTATAGAAGCTGACAGTTGTTTTGTGGCTACATTTACTGGGTATTACTGGATAAAAAATAATAAAAGGTTTCAGTTTCTTATCCCCTCTGTAACCTTTCTTTTATTATTTTCTCCATTGTGTGTCCTAGGTATGTTATGACCTTTAGTTGTATTTTGGGATAGATTGGGAGAGAGGGAGGCTTCCACTTACTTTTGTACAGTTTTCCATTAATTTCCTGTTAATTTGCGCAGAAAAGGGGGAGTTTTAAAAGTTACAACTGTTACACAAACACATATTATACAGTTGCGTTGGCATTTCTTTTACCGAAGTAAAAACATCTATCGCAGCTAGTAAAATATGACATTTTTATGTATAGCTTAAACCCTAGAAGGAGGATGAGGGAGGATACTTTAGATCCCAATACCCCTCCTACAAAACCGTGGGCCTATGTTCCTGGTTGGAGTTGGACTATTTGTACGTACAATTCAAAATCCCTTGATTTTGAATTAAAATCAAGTAGTTGCGGGCAAGCATCAAGCCATGGCTAATTGTAGAAAAAACCAAGACAGATAGTCCAATCGAGTGACATTTAGGCATTTAGAAGCCAGAAGTAGATGCTCAGAAAAAAAATGTCACGGTATTATGTGTATATCTTATCTTTATTGGGACGGTAAACGGTCTACATACTTTTATTTTCATGGAATGGTGATGAAGATATGAGGTGGGGTAAGTAAAAAGGGGTAAGAAGGTACGGAACGTACATAATTTATGCATGGTTTATAATACCACGAAGGAGACAGATTTCTGAGAAATTGATTGCATAATCGACTAGGACAAGAGGGGAACTAGATTTCTTGGAAATTGGTTGCATAATCGACGTGGAATTATCGATTGATCTACGAAGGGGAACTAAGAAACAATATGGCTTCTCTGGTCTTTAGGTCTGAGAGATAAATTAATATTCTATTTTTAAATATGGTTTCTCTGGTCTTTAGGTCTGAGAGATAAATTAATACTCTATTTTCAAATATGGCTTCTCTGGTCTTTAGGTTTGAGAGTTAAATTAATATTCTATCGAAGCTACAATAGTGTAAGTAGGAACACCTTAGATTTTTTCAAAAATTCATACGAGATCAAGACAGATTGAAAATATTTTAGGAGAGAAATGGTTTCCTGGGAATTTCAAATATGACAGCGCAAAAAGATGCCGAAACAAAGGAAGACGCAGCAATTACTTTTAGGGGATTATTTGGGCGAAAATAAATTAATCAACATTTTAGGGATTATTTTGGCGAAACAGTTTGAGACATTTTAGAGGATGATTTGAGGTGAAACTATGTGGTCGTTATAATAAACAATTTCCATTTGAACAGTGTTTTAAGGTACCCTACCCCAACCCCCAAGGACCCTCCTCCACACAACTTTTTGCCCCCCCCCCCTATTTTTTAACACTTTTTTTGCACGCATGAGACACAGAAGGGTTCCCCCTCCCCCCATTTCTTTTACAATTTTTGAAGTTTTTTTTAACTTTTTTTATATTATTTTTTTACCATGGTATTTTTTTCAACTTTTTTTTACGTATATTAAAATGACATGAAATATTCTTAGGGCTCTACCAATCGTACTCTGTGCTTGTTCATAGACACGACACGGTTTTCCCACTGGTACTCTATGGCAGGTTATCGACACTACCTAGTTTATTGCATGTATTAAATCAGTATTTTTTTGCAGTGGAAGGATAAACACATAATTCATATCTGTAACAAAGTGAAGATGAATTAGTTCGACGAAAGTATGCGCACATGATAAAATCATCGTCACGTTGAATGCTGACACGGAGAAATACCTGAACTATGAAACAAGTACAAGTGGTAGCACCATTGGAAATGTATGCGTGCGTTGTCATGACAGCGAGAAGTTAGATTTCTTTGGAGTACCCAAGAATTTCAATCGTGTAAACGGTGGATATGCGAGAGTAACATTACCAGAGAAATTAGTGCTCAAAGAGAATGCAAACATAAAAATAATTGACGATGATCGGGGACAACTCCTTGCTACTGTTGCTGGTAACACATTACCTGTTGATACACCCTATCGTCATCTTTCGAGTATTAACATTTTAGAGAAGACAAGAAGAAGACAGGCATACTCCTGCACTAATGTCATTAATCATATCTTGTCTATGTGCCAAAACTGTTATCTATGTAAAAATAATGTGACATTAGACAGTGAAATCGAAGGCAGAATATAAAGGACATTAGCAGTCAATATCGTCAATGAATACAAAGATGAATTGACGGAAAGTGAAGCGCAAGTGAACTTTATTATTATTATTGACCGTATAGTCAATGAACCCAATAAAACGAAAGACGAAATACATGTAAAACCAGTAGGTGACATCCCAGTAAAAATGGTGTATGACTCAAGATGGATTAATGATTATTCTACTAGTTATGACCTAAGAGAAGAGAGTAACTATAGTATCAAGAGAGAACATGATAAATTATATTATGGAACAGATTCAAAATGTTAAAAGTTGTTCAGTGACACTAATAATGTATAATAATGCATTTAACATATTTTTATATTAATATTCTACATGTCGTTATTTCATTAAAATATCTTATGTATTACTTTGTTAAGTGTTCATTATTTTGAGGGTATGCTAGAACGTCAAACGTTCAGAATATCTATTAAAAAGGTCAGAAATGTAAGAAAAGGAATTTTTAGAGATAAAGATACTACTAGCAGGCTTACAGTGGATATATTAGAAAATGAGATAGTTTAACAGAACTTTTACCAATGTCTGAGAGAGATGAGCGGAATTTTTTCTCAAAATCTCCACAGACAAGCAAACACCCATCCTGACACACAGCTGAGAGAATTTTAGTTTTCAAAAACAGGAACATCCACCTTTAAAATACATCTGTTTCTATTAATAATATTTGATTTTTAATAAAATTGGGTTTTAGTTTTCAGAAATAAGAACATCCTCGTTTCAAATACATCTAATTTTAATAATAATGTTTTTTAATAAAGCTTCGGTTCTAGTTTTCCGAAATAGGAACATCCGCGTTAAAAATATATTTGATTATATTAATAATATTTAATTTTCAAATAAAGTAATTTTATTGTCGAAATCAACGATAAACCCATTTTAAAGTTGAAGGACTCATCTTTTTCACTCCCAACATTACTTGACGACTTTTTACATACCCCAACACCAAGCAACACTCTTCAAAAGGCCTTATAATATTATTTAAGAACAATATCTTTCTTAATATTCCACCTAGACCTGTTCTACAAGTTGAAGTACTCATATTTTTAACTCTCAACATTACTTTACGGCTTTTTGTATACCCCAACACCAAGCAATTCTTTTCAAATGCTTTATTATATTATTTCAGAACAAGTTCTTTTCTTAATATTCCACCTAGACCTGTTCTACAAGTTGAAGTACTCATCTTTTTCACTCCCAACATTACTTTACAACTTTTTTCATACCCCAACATCAATTAATACTTTTCAAAAGGCTTTATTTTTTATTTCAGAACAACTTCTTTTCTTAATATCCCTCCTAAGCCCATTAAACAAGTTGAAGTACTCATCTTTTTCACTCACAACATTACTTTACAACTTTTTGTATACCCCAACATCAAGCAATAATTTTCAAAAGGCTTTATTATATTATTTCAGAACTAAGTCTTTTCGTAATATCCCTCCTAAACCAATTTTACAAGTTGAAGTACTCATCCTTTTGAACCACAACTTTACTTTACGACTTTTTGCATACCAAAACATCAAGCAATACTTTTCAAAAGGCTTTATTATATTATTTCAGAACAAGGTCTTTTCTTAATATCCCTCCTAAACCCATAAAAATATATACTTTGATCATGAAAAGTTAGCTCAATTCTGATTTTTCCCAAAGAACTTACAGTTCAATTCTAATTTCTCCAGAGAAAATAAAAAGCTTCCACTTAATTTCCCAAAGACATAAAAAAATTAAAGTTCTATTCTAAATTTTTCCGGAGAAGATCGAAAAAGTTATACCATAGTTGTGAATATCTTCCATGAAGAGAAAAAAATTAAATTACTATTCTAAATTTTTCCGGAGAAGATCGAAAAAGTTATATCATAGTTGTGAATATTTTCCATGAAGATAAAAAGTTCCACTTTAATTCTAAATTTTCTCAACGAAGTGAAGAAAAATTCAAGTTCTCTTCTGAATTTTCTCAATAAAAAAGAAATTAGTTACAGATCAATTCTTTTTTTCCAAAGAATATAATAAGGTTCCGCTTCAGTTCTGATTTATCTCATAGAGATGGAAATTTAAAGTTATGTTTCAAATTTTTTGTAGAAGATAGAAAAAAGTTATACATTGATTTTGAATATTCGCAATAAGGATAAAGAGCTCCACTTTAATTCTAAATTTTCTCAATGAAATGTTAAAATGTTCAAGTTCTCTTCAGAATTTTCTCAATGAAAAGAAATTAGTTACAGATCAATTCTAATTTTTTCCATAGAATATAAAAAGGTTCCGCTTCAGTTCTGATTTTTCTCAAAGAGATTGAAATTTAAAGTTCTGTTTCGAATTTTTCGTAGAAGATAGAAAAAAGTTATACATTGATTGTGAATATTCGCAATGAGGATAAAGAGCTCCACTTTAATTCAAAATTTTCTCAATGAAATGCTAAAATGTTCAAGTTCTCTTCAGAATTTTCTCAATGTAAAAAGAAATTAGTTACAGATCATTTCTTTTTTCTTAAAAAATGAAAAGGTTCCACTTCAGTTCTGATTTTTGACAAAGACATAAAAAAATTTAAAGTTCTGTTCTAGATTCTTCCATAGAAGACAGGAAAAGTTATACTATGATTGTGATCATTTTACAATGAGGATAAAAAGTTCCACTTTAATTCTAACTTTTCTCAACGACGTGAAGAAAAGTTCAAGTTCTCTTCTGGATTTTCTCAATGATAAAGAAATACGTTACACATCTATTTTATTTTTTCCAAAGAAAATAAAAAGGTTCCACTTCAGTTCCGATTTTCTCCCAAAGACATAAATTTAGAGTCATCCTCAAAAATTTTTTTAGAAGATAGAAAAAGTTATACATTGATCGTGAATATTTCACCATGAAGATAAGGAGCTCCACTGTAATTCTAAGATTTTTCCCAAAGACGTAAAAAATTTAAAGCTCTTTCTAAATTTTAGCGTAAAAGATAGAAAAAGTTGAACTTTGATTTTGAATATTTCGCCATGAAGATAAGGAGCTCCACTTTAATTCTGAGATTTTCTCTAAAGACATAAAAAAATTTAAAGCTCAGGTCTAAATTTTACTATAGAAGACAGGAAAAGTTATACTATGACTGAATATTTTCCATGAAGATAAAAAGTTCCACTTCAATTCTAAATTTAATCAACGATGTAAAGAAAAGTTTAATTTCTCTTCTGAATTTTCTCTATGAAAAGAAATCAGTTACAGATCAATTCTATTTTTTCCAGAGAAAATAAAAATTTTCCACTTCAGTTCAGATTTTTCTCAAAGAGATTACAAAATTTAAAGTACTGTTCCAACTTTTTCATAGAAGATAGAAAAAGTTATACTTTGATCGTGAAAAGTTAGCTAAATTCTGAATTTTACAAAAGAACTTATAGTTAAATTCTAATTTCTCCAGAGAAAATAAAAAGCTTAAAATTCAGTTCTTAATATCCCAAAGACATAAAAAATTTAAATTTCTTTTCTAAATTTTTCCCTAGAAGATAAAAAAAGTTATACCATAGTTGTGATTATTTTCCATGAAGATAAAAAGTACCACTTTAATTCTAAATTTTCTCAACGAAGTGAAAAAAAGTTCAAGTTCTCTTTTAATTCTGAGATTTCTTCCAAATTCTGAGATTTCATAGGAAAATTTGTACTATGATTGTGAATATTTACCATGAAGATAAAAAGTTCCACTTTAATTCTGAATTTTCTCAACGATGTGAAGAAAAGTTCAAGTTCTCTTTTGAATTTTCTCTATGAAAAGAAATAAGTTACAGATCAATTCTATTTTTTCCAGAGAAAATAAAAATTTTACACTTCAATTCAGATTTTTCTCAAAGAGAAGAAAAAATTTAAAGTACTATTCCAAATTTTTCATAGAAGATAGGAAAAGTTATACTTTGATCGTGAAAATTTAGATCAATTCTGAATTTTACCAAAGAACTTACAGTTCAATTCTAATTTCTCCAGAGAAAATAAAAAGCATCCACTTCAGTTCTTAATTTCCCAAAGACAAAAAAAAATTAAAGCTCTATTCTAAATTTTTCCGTAGAAGATAGAAAAAGTTATACCATAGTTGTGAATATTTTCAATGAAGATAAAAATTTCTACTTTAATTCTAAATTTTCTCAACGGAGCGAAGAAAAGTTCAAGTTCCACTTTAATTCTAAATTTTCTCAACGAATTGAAGAAAATTTCAAGTTCTCTTCTGAATTTTCTTAATGAAAAGAAATAAGTTACAGATCAATTCTATTTTTTCCAGAGAAAATAAATATTTTCCACTTCAGTTCAGATTTTCTCAAAGAGAAGAAAAAATTTAAAGTACTATTCCAAATTTTTCATAGAAGATAGGAAAAGTTATACTTTGATCGTGAAAAGTTAGATCAATTCTGAATTTTACCAAAGAACTTACAGTTTAGTTCTAACTTCTCCAGAAGAAAAAGCATCCACTTCAGTTCTTAATTTCCCAAAGACATAAAAAAAAATTAAAGTTCTATTCTAAATTTTTCCGTAGAAGATATAAAACGTTATACCATAGTTGTGAATATTTTCAATGAAGATAAAAAGTTCCACTTTAATTCTAAATTTTCTCAACGGAGTGAAGAAAAGCTCAAGTTCTCTTCTGAATTTTCTCAATGAAAAAGAAATTAGTTACAGATCAATTCTTTTTTTCCATAGAATATAAAAAGGTTCCGCTTCAGTTCTGATTTTTCTCAAAGAGATGAAAATTTAAGGTTATGTTCCAAATTTTTTGTAGAAGATAGAAAAAAGTTATACATTGATTGTGAATATTCGCAATGAAGATAAGGAGCTCCACTTTAATTCTATATTTTCTCAATGAAGTGTAAAAATGTTCAAGTTCTCTTCAGAATTTTCTCAATGAAAAGAAATAAGTTACAGATCAATTCTATTTTTTTTTCAAGAAATAAAGGTTCCACTTCAGTTTTGATTTTTCCCAAAAGATAAAAAAAAAATTTAAAGTTCTGTTCTAAATTTTTCCGTAGAAGATAGGAAAAGTTATACTATGATTGTGATTATTTTTCATGAAAATAAAAAGTTCCACTTTAATTCTAAATTTTCTGAACGAAGTGAAGAAAAGTTGAAGTTCTCTTCTGAATTTTAAAGAATTTTAAAGAATTTTAAACAAAAAGAAATAAGGTTTAGATCAATTCTATTTTTTCCAGAGAAAATAAAATGGTTCCACTTCAGTTCAGATTTTTCTCAAAGAGATGAAAAAAACTAAAGTTTTGTTCCAAATTTTTTATAGAAGATAGAAAAAGTTACAATTTGATCATTAATATTTCGCTATGAAGATAAGGAGCTCCACTTTAATTCTGAGATTTTTTCCCAAGACATAAAAAATTTAAAGCTCAGTTCTAAATTTTACCATAGAAGATAGGAAAAGTTATACTATGATTGTGAACATTTTCCATGAGGATAAAAAATCTTCATATTAATTCGAATTTTCTCAATGAAGTTAAGAAAAGTGCAGGTTCTCTTCTGAATTTTCTCAATGAAAAAAAAATTATTTACAGATCAATTCTAATTTTTACAATAAATATAAAAGGTTACGCTTCACTTCTGATTTTTCTCAAAGAGATGAAAACATTTAAAGATCTGTTCTAAATTTTTCCATAGAAGATAGAAAAAAGTTATACTTTGATCGTGAATATTCACCATAACGATAAAGAGCTGCACTTTAATTCAAAGTTTCCTTGAAGAAGTGCAAAATTTTCAAGTTCTCTTCTGAATTTTCTTAAAGAAGAGAAAAAGTTAGCTCAATTCCGAAATTTACCAAAGAAAATGAAAAAAGCTTCCACTTCAGTTCCTAATTTCTCAAAGACATAAAAAATTTAAAGTTCTGTTCTAAATTGTTCCATAGAAGATAGGAAAAGTCATACTATGATTCTGAATAACTTCCATGAATATAAGAATTGTCAACTGAATTCTAAATTTTCTTAAATTCACTTTCAATTTTTCTGAAAGACGTGAAAAAGTTTAAAGTCATGTTCCAAATTTTTCATAGAAGAAAAAAAAAGTTATACTTTGGTCGTGAATATTCACCATGAAGAGAAGGATCTCTAATTTACGTCTGAGTTTTCACGAAGAAATGCAGAATCTTCAAGTTCTCTTATGAATTTTATTTAAGAAAAGAAAAAGTTAACTCAATTTGAAATTTAACAAAGAAAATGAAAAAAAGCTTCCACTTCAGTTCTTAATTGCTCAGAGACATAAAAAAATTATAAAGTTCTGTTCTAAATTTTTCCATAGAAGATAGGAAAAGTCATACTATGATTGTGAATCTTGTCCATGAGTATAAAAAAGCTTCACATTAATTCGAATTTTCTCAATGAAGTTAAGAAAAGTGCAAGTTTTCTTCTGAATTTTCTCAATTAAAAAAAAATTATTTACAGATCAATTCTAATTTTTCCAATAAGTGTAAAAGGTTACACTTCACTTCTGATTTTTCTCAATGAGATGAAAAAATTTAAAGATCTGTTCTAATTTTTTACATAAAAGATAGAAAAAGTTATACATAAGCTCTGAATATTTTCAATAAGAATAAAAAGCTCCACTTTAATTCTAAATTTTCTCAATGAAGTGAAGAAAAGTTCAAGCTCTCTTCTGAATTTTATCAATGAAAGGGAAATTAGTTACAGATCAATTCTAATTTTTCCAAGAAAATAGAATGCTTCCAATACAGTTCTTAATTTCTTAAAGACATAAATAATTTAAAGTTCCGTTCTAAATTTTTCCATAACAGATAGGAAAAGTCATAATATGATTTTGAATATTTTCCATGAAGATAAAAAGTTTCACTTTAATTCTAAGTTTTCTTAAATTCAGATCCGATTTTTCTCAAAGAAATGAAAAATTTTAAAGTTCTCTTCAGAATGTTTTCCCTGAGAAGAGAAATGCTTCACATTAATTCTGAGTTTCCACAGCGAAGTGAAGAAAAGTTCAAGTTCTCTTCTAAATTTTCTCAATGAAAACGAAATTAGTTACAAATCAATTCAAATTTTTCCAAGAAAATAGAAAGCTTCCACTTCAGTTGTGATTTTTCTGAAAAGCATTAAAATATAAAGTTTTATTCTAAATTTTTTCCATAAAAGATAGAAAAAGATGTACGTTAGTTGTGAATATTTGCTATAAAGATATAAAGCCCCAGTATAACTCCAAATTTTCTTAAGGAATTCAAGAATAGTTCAAGTTTTCTTCTGAATTTTCACAATTAAAGAGAAATTAGTTACAGATCGATTTTAATTTTTCCAAGCTTCCTGATTTTTCTCAAAGACATAAAAAATTTAAAGTTCTATTCTAAATTTTTCCGTAGAAGATAGGAAAAGTTATACTATGATTGTGTTTATTTTCCAATGAAGATAAAAGTTTCATTTTAATTCTAAAATTTTTTAAATTCAGTTCCGATTTTTCTCAAAGAGATGAAAAATTTAAAGTTCTCTTCTGAATATTTTCCCTGAGAAGAGAAAAGGTTCCACTTTAATTCTGAATTTTCACAGCGAAGTGAAGAAAAGTTCAAGTTCTCTTCTGAATTTTCTCAGAAGGATATCTAGGATATCGAGTGTCCTTAATAAATTGATCATACGACCTTAATTATTTCATCAGATACGCCAACACTCATAAACGATCCTTTTGAAATTCTTCTAACAACATCGATTCTCAAGGTAAAAGTTTGAATCAGACACTTTTAGGATATCGAGTGTCCTTACTAAAAACTACTGCATTAAAAAAAAAAAATTAAATTTATAATACGACTTAAATTACTTCATCAGATACGCCAGCACTCATAAGCGATCCTATTTAAATTCTGCTAACAACATCGATGCTCAAGGTAAAAGTTTGAATCAGACACTTTTAGGATAGTTCTGGATATTTTTGTCGTTTACGCACTAATCGTTTGTAGTTTACGCACTAATATCAATATCAATAACGATTCTATTTGAACTTTCTCCAAGTTGATCAAATTGATCTCTAAGGGGTTCATGATAAAAAAAATAGTTTGGGACAAGAAAAAAAAACTAAAATAATGTCCTGAAATCATTTTCAACACTCAGAGCAGGGGGACGTTGGGATTGAATCATAGAGAAACAACGAGTTTACTTTTAAAAAAAATGTGACTCAAAGACGTTTCGTTCTTTTCACTGGCTTGAAATTGCATACAAACGAGCCAATCAGGAGTTAAAATCCTTTCGTTTGCTCAAAATTTGACAAAGCAACGACGGTTAGGCTAGTTTTATGTCGCATGATATTTCTAAAGCCAATTAAGATGAAGAAATGTCTTCAAAGTCAAGGCTATAAGAAAAAAAGTTCTGGATATTTTTGTCAGTTTGTAGTTTACGCAATAATATCAATATCAGTAACGATTCTATTTGAACTTTCTCCAAGTTCATCAAATTGATCTCTAAACGGTTCATGATAAAAAAATAGTTGAGGCAAGAAAAAAAACAAAAATAATGTCATGAACTCATTTTTAATACTCACAGCAGGGAGACGTTAAGATTGAATCATAGGGAAGCATAGAATTTACTTTTTTTTTAAATGTTAATCAAAGATGTTTACTTCCTTTAAATGGCTTGAAATTGAATACAAACGAGCAAATCAGGTTTTAAAATCATTTTGTTTTCTAAAAATTCGACAACGCAACGACAGTTTGGCTAGTTTTATTTTGCATGATATTTCTAAAGCCAATTAAGATGAAGAAATGTCTTCAAAGTCAAGGCTATAAGAAAAAAAGTTCTGGATATTTTTGTCAGTTTGTTTTTTACGCACTAATATCAATATAAGTAACGACTCTATTTGAAATTTCTCCAAGTTGATCAAATTGATCTCTAAAGGGTTCATGATAAAAAAATAGTTTGGGGCAAGAAAAAAACTAAAATAATGTCATGAAATCATTTTCAACACTCAGAGCAGGGGGACGTTGGGATTGAATCATAGTGAAACAACGAGTTTACTTTAAAAAAAAAATGTGACTCAAAGACATTTCGTTATTTTCACTGGCTTGAAATTGCATACAAACGAGCCAATCAGGTGTTACAATCCTTTTGTTTGCTCAAAATTCGACAAAGCAACGACGGTTTGGCTAGTTTTATTTTGCATGATATTTCTAAAGCCAATTAAGATGAAGAAATGTCTTCAAAGTCAAGGCTATAAGAAAAAAAGTTCTGGATATTTTTGTCAGTTTGTAGTTTACGCAATAATATCAATATCAGTAACGATTCTATTTGAACTTTCTCCAAGTTGATCAAATTGATCTGTAAAGGGTTCATGATAAAAAAATAGTTTGGGGCAAGAAAAAAAACTAAACTAATGTCATGAAATCATTTTCAACAATCAGAGCAGGGAGATGTTGAAATTGAATCATAGAGAAACATAGAATTTACTTTTTTTTTAAATGTTAATCAAAGACGTTTTCTTCTTGTCACTGGATTCAAACTGTATACAAACGAGCCACTCATGTGTTACAATCCTTTTGTTTGCTCAAAATTCGAGAAAGAAACGACGGTTTGGCTAGTTTTATTTTATATGATATTTCTAAAGCCAATCAAGATGAAGAAATGTCTTCAAAGTCAAGGCTATAAGAAAAAAAGTTCTGGATATTTTTGTCATTTTGTATTTTACGCAATAATATCAATATCAGTAACGACTCTATTTGAAATTTCTCCAAGTTGATCAAATTGATCTCTAAAGGGTTCATGATAAAAAAATAGTTTGGGACAAGAAAAAAAAACTAAAATAATGTCCTGAAATCATTTTCAACACTCAGAGCAGGGGGACGTTGGGATTGAATCATAGAGAAACATCGAATTTACTTAAAAAAAAATGTGACTCAAAGACGTTTCATTCTTTTCACTGGTTTGAAATTACATACAAACGAGCCAAAGGTGTTACAATCCTTTTGTTTCCTCAAAATTCGACAAAGCAAGGACGGTTTGGCTAGTTTTATTTTGCATGATATTTCTAAACCCAATTAAGATGAAGAAATGTCTTCAAAGTCAAGGCTATAAGAAAAAAAGTTCTGGATATTTTTGTCAGTTTGTAGTTTACGCACTAATATCAATATCGGTAATGATTCTATTTGAAGTTACTCCAAGTTGATCAAATTGGTCTCTAAAGGGTTCATGATAAAAAAAAATAGCGCACGCCATGCTGAATGTGGTGTCGAAAACCCATCTGGTCAAAAACATGTTTGTTATCGTTCATGATTTCCAAAGATGTAAGAAAATTATGGAAAATACAATTCTCTGGTTCAAATCTGAAACTTTAGTCTATTTTCGGATCGAAAAATAAAACTATTTCTGTAAAATCTGAGCTAATAAGGGTTTTTGACCGTAAACACTAGTTTCTTGTAATAAAAGTATTGGAAACACAATGCAACCAAGTCTCTCAAGCTCCTTAAATCTCTTTTAAAAGATACAATAACTACTTATTTAACACAAAAAATTTATTTTTATTGAGTACCAAGTCAAGAAAAACCACACGAACTCAGGCAGCCAAGTCTCTTAAACTCCTTAAAGCTCTTTTAACAGATACAAGAACTACTTCTTTAACACAAAAACATCTTTTATAATGAGCACTAAGTAAAGAAAAACCACACGGAATCAGGCAACTGAGTCTGTCAAACCCCTTAAAGCTCTTTTAAAAGATACAAAAACTACTTATTTAACACAAAAATTTCGTTTTTAATGACTACCAAATAAAAAAAAACCACACGGAATCAGGCAACAGAGTCTCTCAAACCCCATAAAGCTATTTTAAAATATAAAAAAACTAATTATTTAACACAAAAATTTCGTTTTTAATGGGCACAAGGTAAAGAAGAACCAAACGAAATCAGGCACCCGAGTCTCTAAAACCCCGTAAAGCTCTTTTAAAAGATACAAGAACTACTTATTTAACACAAAAATTTAGTTTTTAATGGACACCAAGTAAAGAAAAACCACACGGAATCAGGCAACCGAGTCTCTCAAACCCCCGTAAACCTCTTTTAAAAGATACAAGAACTACTTATTTAACACAAAAATTTCGTTATTAATGGGCACCAGGTAAAGAAAAACCACATGGAATCAGGCAACAGAGTCTCTCAAACCCCGTAAAGATCTTTTAAAAGATACAAGAACTACTTATTTAACACAAAAATTTCGATTTTAATGGGCACCAAGTAAAGAAAAACCACACGGAATCAGGCAACAGAGTCTCTCA
Organism: Artemia sp. Qi Xiang Cuo; assembly: GCF_049724085.1. NCBI lineage: Eukaryota > Metazoa > Arthropoda > Branchiopoda > Anostraca > Artemiidae > Artemia > Artemia sp. Qi Xiang Cuo. The sequence goes on along the minus strand of NC_142808.1, from coordinate 22,309,759 downwards.
AACCCCGCAAAGCTCTTTTAAAAGATACAAGAACTACTTATTTAACACAAAAATTTCGTTTTTAATGGGCACCAAGTAGAGAAAAACCACATGGAATCAGGCAACCGAGTCTCTCAAACCCCGTAAAGCTCTTTTAAAAGATACAAGAACTACTTATTTAACACAAAAATTTCGTTTTTAATGGGCACCATGTAAATAAAAACCACACGGAATCAGGCAACCGAGTCTCTCAAACCCCGTAAAGATCTTTTAAAAGATACAAGAACTACATCTTTAACACAAAAGTTTCGTTTTTAATGGGCAATAAGTAAATAAAAACAACACGGAATCAGGCAACAGATTCTCTAACACTTTGTATAACTCTTTCAAAAGACGCAAGACCTAAATTTTTAACACAAAAATGTCATTATTATTGGGCACCAAGTATAGACAAATAACACGAAATCAGGGACCCAAGTCTCTATAACCCCGTAAAGTTCTTTTCTAAGCTACAAGTACTACTTATTGAAGACAAAAATTTCGTTTTTAAGGGGCACCAAGTAAAGAAAAACCACACGGAATCAGGCAACCGAGTCTCTCAAACCCCGTAAAGCTGTTTTAAAAGATACAAGAACTACTTATTTAAGACAAAAATTTCGTTTTTAATGGGCACCAAGTAAAGAAAAACCACACGGAATCAGGTACCAGAGTCTCTCAAACCCCTTAAAGCTCTTTTAAAAGATACAAGAACTACTTATTTAACACAAAAATTTCGTTTTTAATGGGCACCAGGTAAAGAAAAACCACATGGAATCAGTCAACAGAGTCTCTCAAACCCCGTAAAGCTCTTTTAAAAGATATAAGAACTACTTTTTTAACACAAAAATTTCGGTTTTAATGGGCACCAAGTAAAGAAAAACCACACGGAATCAGGCAACAGTTTAAAAAACTGTCCAAATATCATTTGTGTATTATACAGTACACAATCAACCCATCTCCCCCAAAAAATATTTTATTCAGAGATTTCATGTTAAAAAATTATCCAATCACTAATTAGAATCAATCACACTCCTATTATTCAAAACATTAATTAATATCCTTCATAGTGTCCAATTTGCGAATTCCTTATCCCTTTTTGCAAAAATGTCAATCAAAACAATTCCTAAATACACAATTTGACAATCTCTAGTTTTCGATTTAAAAAAAAACCCAGCGGAGAATCCCCGCTCTTAATTGCTAATCACTTTAACCCTTTTTCTCCAAAGGTGCCAAGGAACGTAATCTCCTCAAAACTTAATTTTTTTGGCAATGTACATTCTTATGAAATTCTTATCAATAGCACAGGAAGGAACATAAACTCCTAGAATAGCATAGAAAGGAACGTAAAGGTCCAGAATAGCACAGGAAGGAACGTAAAGGTCCAGAATAGCACCGGAAGGAACGTAAAGGTCCAGAATAGCATAGGAAGGAACAAGAAGGTCTAGAATAGCACCGGAAGGAACGTAAAGGCCCAGAATAGCACAGGAAGGAACATAAAGGTCTAGAATAGCACCGGAAGGAACGTAAAGGTCCAGAATAGCATAGAAAGGAACATAAAGGTCTAGAATAGCACCGGAAGGAACGTAAAGGTCCAGAATAGCATAGGAAGGAACATAAAGGACTAGAATAGCACCGGAAGAAACGTAAAGGTCCAGAATAGCATAGGAAGGAACATAAGGGCCTAGAATAGCACCGGAAGGAACGTAAAGGTCCAGAATAGCACAGGAAGGAACATAAAGGCCTAGAATAGCACCGGAAGAAACGTAAAGGTCCAGAATAGCATAGGAAGGAACATAAAGGTCTAGAATCCAGACGAAGCATTCTACTTTCGTAGTCAAGGGAATCAAAAACCAATACAATCTATGTCACTTCAAATCGGAAATGACGTAATCAGCTCCGGTTTAGTTGTAAAATTACGTAAATTAAAAAGTGCACCTCAAATTGGACTAGGACTGCCAAGAAAAAGAAAACTTAAAAACATACAATAATTAGTTTAAAAAAATACCATTGTGTTGATAGTCTTCAGGTCAGGCAAATCATACAAATTGAAAAGTAAGAAGAAAAATATGTAGTCGCAATTAAAAAAAGTCGCACATAAAAGGCTTTAATCGTCCTCGGCCTCATCCGAATTTAAAGTTTCCGCTAGTGTTAAATTCTGACTGAAGGGATCTACTTGTTTCCATTTCTTGGTAGCCTGAGTCAAATCACTGGGGATCTACCAGTCATGTACTCCACTTGACGACCTGAGAAAAAGTTTCTTCGTTTTCATCAGGGATGAAGCCCTCGAGATATTTAGCCTATTCCAGTTTTTGGTTTCGATGACCGACAAAATCGAGAACTGTCTCTATGCTCCAGCACTTGAAAGGGGGCAAGCTGCAGAGAGTCAGAAAGAACTTGGGCAAGTATGAAAAAGTTCATTTCCAGCAGCTTCTTTAAAAAGGGACAGAGCTAACTAACAAACGTAGCAGCTGTTTTGAGAGTCTGGGAAAATTTTCTGAAAACAAATTAGGCCAGCATACCAGTCCTGATTTTAAATAGTTTGCCTTTCGAAGCGATTATCAAGAAGAAGCCGCGAGAAAATTTGATATTCTTAAGCGCTAGGGTCAACGCGAAATCGCAAAAATGAGAGCAATAGTAGCCATAATATCTAACGTAATCGAAATCAGATTTTGTAATGAATGGATCCTTATTTTTTTCCCTGAATTCATGGAAAATAATAAAAGTTTTGTATACTATAAATCATGACTTTTTATTAGATTTTGGGAAATTTACTAGATCCTCTGAATTTACTAGATTTTTTTTTATTTTACTAGATCTAGTAAAATCCTACTGACGTTGGCAACCCTGCTATAAAATTTTCACCTTTGGGGGATAAGTGACAAAAACCCGCAAGGCGGGTTTTCTAGCTGTAATTTATCAAATCTCGCTACTTTTGGGCTAGAAATGGAATTTGCTCGACCCCCCTCCAAGAATCAGATTTGTTATTTCTATTTGGTCATTTACCTTCTTTGGGGTCTTACTCCACAATATAATTATAATGTGGCTTAGACTTTGGTTACCCCCCTTTAATTTGTGGGTACCCCAGTAGTAAGGGGTAAGAAGGTACGGAACGTACATAATTTATTCATGGTTTATTGATCCACGAAGGGGATAGATTTCTGAGAAATTGATTGCAAAATCGACTAGGACAAGAGGGGAACTAGATTTCTTGAAAATTGATTACATAATCGACGGGGGATTATCGATTGATCTACGAAGGGGAACTAAGAAACAATATGGCTTCTCTGGTCTTTAGGTCTGAGAGATAAATTAATATTCTATTTTTAAATATGGCTTCTCTGGTCTGTAGGTCTGAGATATAAACTAATATTCTATATTTAAATATGACTTCTCTGGTCTTTAGGTCTGAGAGATAAATTAATATTCAATCGAAGCCATAATAGTGTAAGAAGGAACACCTTAGATTTTTTCAGAAATTCAAACGAGATCAAGACAGATGGAATATATTTTACGAAGGAAATAGTTTCCTGGGAATTTCAAATATGACAGCGCAAAAGGATGCAAAGAAATAAATCTCTATGAAATGAAATAAGTTACAGATCAATTCTATTTTTCCAGAGAAAATAAAAATTTTCCGCTTCAGTTCAGATTTTTCTCAAAGAGATGAAAATAGCTCACTTCTGAATTTTACCAAAGAAGAGTCACAGTTAAATTCTAATTTTTCCAATTAATTTAGACTGGGTTATATGCCGGGGTATTCTCGGGGGAGGGGTTTTTCTTGGAGAGAATTTTCTGTGGGACGGTTTTTCAGGGGAATTTGTGAGCGGAAATTTTGCATTGGGAGAAGGAGGGTTGGGAATTTCGCGCATATATTTCTAATAAAGTTGAATATTATTCATTTTTAAGGTTAATTTTGGCTAAGTTACGCGCGCGTAACCTAGCCTAAATTAACCTTTAAAATGAATAACATTCAACTTTATTAGAAAAATATGTGCAAATTTCCTACCCTTCCTACTCCCTATGCAAAATTTCTGCTCAAAAATTCCCCCGAAAATCCCTCCCACGGAAAATTCTCTCCTGGAAAAACCCTTCCACCGAGAATACCCCGGCATGTAACCTAGTCTAAATTAATTGGAAAAATTAGAATTTAACTGTGACTCTTCTTTGGTAAAATTCAGAAGTGAGCTATTTTCATCTCTTTGAGAAAAATCTGAACTGAAGTGGAAAATTTATATTTTCTCTGGAAAAATAGAATTGATCTGTAACTTATTTCTTTTCATAGAGAGAATTCAGAAGAGAACTTGAAGTTTTCTTCACATCGTTGAGAAAATTTAGAATTAAAGTTGAACTTTTTATCTTCATGGAAAATATTCACTATCATAGTATAACTTTTCCTATCTTCTATGGTAAAATTTAGAACTGAGATTTAAATTTTCAGAATTCTCAGAATTAAAGAAAATTTCAGAATTAAAGTGGAGCTCCTTATCTTCATGGCGAAATATTAATGATCAAAGTGTAACTTTTTCTATCTTCTATAAAAAATTTGGAACAAAACTTTAAATTTTTTCATCTCTTTGAGAAAAATCTGAACTGAAGTAGAACCTTTTTATTTTCTCTGGAAAAAATAGAATTGATCTAAACCTTATTTCTTTTTATAGATGAAATTCAGAAGAGAACTTCAACTTTTCTTCACTTCGTTGAAAAAATTTAGAACTAAAGTGGAACTTTTTATCTTCATGGAAAATATTCACAATCATAGTATAACTTTTCCTATCCTCTATGGAAAAATTTAGAACAGAACTTTAAATTTTTTTATGTCTTTTGGGAAAAATCAGAACTGAAGTGGAACCTTTATTTCTTGAAAAAAAAATTAGAATTGATCTGTAACTTATTTATTTTCATTAAGAAAAATCTGAAGAAAGCTTTAACATTTTTACACTGCATTGAGAAAATATAGAATTAAAGTGGAGCTCCTTGTCTTCAATGGGAATATTTACAATCAGTGTATCATTTTTTTCTAACTTCTAGAAAAAATTTGGAACATAACTTTAAATTTTCATCTCTTTGAGAAAAATCAGAACTGAAGCGGAACCTTTTTATATTCTATGGAAAAAAAAGAATTGATCTATAACTAATTTCTTTTTCATTGAGAAAATTCAGAAGAGAACTTGAACTTTTCTTCGCTCCGTTGAGAAAATTTAGAATTAAAGTAGAAATTTTTATCTTCATTGAAAATATTCACAACTATGGTATAACTTTTTCTATCTTCTACGGAAAAATTTAGAATAGAGCTTTAATTTTTTTTTATGTCTTTGGGAAATTAAGAACTGAAGTGGATGCTTTTTCTTCTGGAGAAGTTAGAATTGAACTGTAAGTTCTTTGGTAAAATTCAGAATTGATCTAACTTTTCACGATCAAAGTATAACTTTTTCTATCTTCTATGTAAAATTTGGAACAGTAATTTAAATTTTTTCTTCTCTTTGAAAAAAATCTGAATTGAAGTGTAAAATTTTTATTTTCTCTGGAAAAAATAGAATTGATCTGTAACTTATTTCTTTTCATTAAGAAAATTCAGAGGAGAACTTGAACTTTTCTTCAGTTCATTGAGAAAATTTAGAATTAAAGTGGAACTGTTTATCTTCATGGAAAATATTCACAACTATGGTATAACTTTTTCTATCTTCTACGGAAAAATTTAGAATAGAACTTTAATTTTTTTGTGTCTTTGGGAAATTAAGAATTGAAGTGCATGCTTTTTATTTTTTCTGGAGAAATTAGAATTTAACCGTAAGTTCTTTTGTAAAATTCAGAATTTAGCTAAGTTTTCACGATCAAGATATAACTTTTTCTATCTTCTATGAAAAATTTTGACCAGCACTTAAAACGTTTTCATCTCTTTGAGGAAAACCTGAATTGAAGCGGAAAATTTTTACTTTTTCTGGAAAAAATATAATTAGTCTGTATCTGGTTTAATTTCATAGAGAAAATTCAGAAGAAAACTTTAACTTTTCTTCACTTTAAGAGAGAGAAAAAGATTTTATTAAAAAAATACAACACATTAACAACAAAACCCGAAGTTTATTAAACTTGTATGGGTACACATCACCTTTTACAAAACCCTACATACACAATTACTACCAGCCAGCCTTAGACCCCCCCCCCCCAAAAAAAGGACAAAAAATAATAAGAAGAAAATAAATAAATAAAAATAAACGAAATAAATTAATTTCTAATAATTTCACGACCTAATTGGATACCGAAGACACAAAACTAAAAATCATTCATTCTATTCTACCTCCTCGTCGCCCTCCCAAAAAAAAGTGTCACAATCCCTTGAGAGAAAATTCGCCCAGCAAGGATTAAAACTCATATGTAGACAAACACTGTCCTTTTAATTTACTGCGAAATTCATATAGCTCATCAATTGTTGAAATTACCTGCGTTAATGGTTCCCATACCCGAGGGCCAACATGTCTTATGGAAAAAACAGATTGCTTTGTAATAACCTGAGGTCGCCGAACTAATGTTGATGTTTTAGTCGAGTAATTATGAAAATTAACACCACTTGTAAACATTTCCCTAAAACACTCAGGTAATAACGCGTGTGTATATTAAACATAAAAAGAGCATTATAAAAACGGAATAATCCAGCCATCGGTAATATATTTACTTGATTATATCTATGTCTAACAGACATATTATGATTATCTCCAGTTAAAACACGGAGGGCATTATTTTGTAAACTTCTAAGGGGACGAAGGTGCATTAAAAACGTGCTTGACCACACAAGACAACCATATAGAAGGTATGGGTGAACAAAAGAAAAATAAAGCAATCTCATAATGTCTTTCGGAAAAAAGTGCTTCAGTTTCCTCATCATCCCAACATTTCTGGCGACTTTGCCACTAACACATGAAATGTGCTCTTTGAAGTTAAGGCACTCATCAACAATCACCCCTAGATACTTTGTCGAAACTTCCCGAGGCAGAATATTTTCACCTAACTGTATTTTTTAAATCCAAGGGTAGTAATTGCTACTTCTCCCATACATTACATAATGGGATTTTGCATGGTTTAGCTGAAGTCTGTTAACCCTCATCAATTTCTCAATGTTTAACATGCCAGTCTGAAGATTCTGTATAAGCATTTCCCCGGTTTTTGCAGCAACAGTTAGATGCGTGTCATCAGTGAAATAAGGCAAAATAGATTTTGATGCATCACGACATTTTAAATCAAAAGACAGTCCATTGATAGCATTTCGCAGGTCATCAATATATATAAAAAACAGTAGTGGCCCCAAAACAGACCCTTGAGGGACACCGAATTCAACACTTTTAACTTGCGATTTAATTTCACTAGCACGAACAAACTGCTTTCTATCCTGGAGAAAAGATTCCAATCGACGATAAAACATACCTTAAAAACCACAATTCCTCAGCTTCACCAGAAGAATTCCATGGTCCACTGCATCGAAGGCTTTCACAATGTCCAAAAAAACAGATGCAACTTTCCACCCTTGATCCAGAGCATCGTTCACAAAAGTCGTGAGAAAAAGAAGAGCTTGATCTGTCGACATTGCTTTATGGTATCCAAACTCAGTCTTCCTAAAATACTTTTTATTCTCCAGATAATCAACCATCCTACCACTAATCAATTTTTCAAAAACTATAGATAAAACTAACAGCAATGAAATAGGCCTACAATCATTCGGTAAATTTTTTTCCCCGCCCTTAAAAAGCGGAACCACTCTAGCAATTTTCATAAAATCGGGGAAAACACCAATTTTTAGGCACATATTAAATAGAACACAAACCTGGTCGCATATTTCCGAGAAAACATACTTAAGTACACGCAATGAAAGGAAGTCAGCACCCGAAGCATTATTTCTCATGTTCCACAATGTGGTACGTAATTCACTAGCAGTTACTGGTTTCAGATGTGCAGATACATCACTTTCCTCGGGTAAAAACTGGTAGTATGTTCCATCCTCAAAAAATTTTCTCGTGGACTTCGCTATCCGTTTACCAACAATAGAAAAATGGTCACACATATTATCTACAATCGAAGCATCAGTGTTGAAATTTTCAGGTAAAATTGAACTTTTGGAAGGGCTGAGAACAGAGTGAATTACTCTCCACGTTCGCCTGGGATTACCTGCACTTTTTTTAAACTCATTTCGATAACAATTAATTCTCGCTTCTCGTAATAGGTTATTGAGTTCACAATTATATTTCTTGTATCTCACTTTCGCCTCAGGAGACACTACAGAATATTTATATAGCAGTCTTCGATTTGATATCGCCTTCATCAGTCCTCTAGTAACCCAGGGTTTTCTAGGGGTAACATGAAACGCCGGCTTTTTAATAATTGTACAACTTTCTCTTAGTAATTTAGTTATTTCTGAATACCACAATGCAAACTTTTCATTCACTTGCAGATCACTACTTTCTAAAAAGTCAAATTGAGTGTTCTTTAATTTTCTTCTGAATATGTTAAGAGCCTCAGCATCCATTTTCAATGCAGAAATTTTTGGTGGTATATTCATAGCTGTAGGGACACCAAACTCTCTAATAACAACAAGAACACCAAAATGATCAGAAACATCATTCAAAATAACATCAGCAAAATCATACTTCACATTAACAAATATATTATCCAAAAGTGATTCTGAGCGCAAAGTTACTCGACTACATATATTAACTGTCGGTCTTAAACCGTAACCCAACATAACATTTAAAAACTCACGAATTCTCGGGTTTACATTTACTGAAAATAGATCAAGATTAAAGTCTCCACAAACAAAGAATGGGCGATTTAAACCTGACAACTTATCCATTTGCCGCTCCAGCAAATCACTAAATTCCTGTACATTTCCAGATGGAGTTCGATAAACACCCACCACAAAGAAAAATGTTCCTGACTTACAAAGTTCAACGACCATTGATTCAAAAACCATCTCTTTATTTACACGTAGATCATTCCGTATTTTCACTGCAATATTCTTCCTGCAATATAAAGCCAATCCACCATGTAATCGTGATTCCCTATTTTGCGCCACACAATCATAACTATCAATTTCAAGTAGACTAATTGTATGATTACGAAGCCACGTTTCATTCAATGCAAGCACATCCAACTCAGAAAACTTACATAGTTTGGTTAAAAAATTAAATGAACTAGAAAGACCTTGACAATTCAAATAGAAAATGCTCAAACTTTGCTGACCCATAGTAGATTTATTTCCAATATCAACTGGAAATTTATATTTAACCACTGGAAAATCCTCCATCGTTCCTTCATCATAATCCGGATTTAAGACCCCATTCCCCAGAACATCCCAACTCAACGAATTTCTCTCAAGTTTTTTCAATCTATTATTGTCATAATCCAACTCATTTTTTCAAGACACAAGCTTAGGAGGCAAACGAGGAAACTCATAGAAAAATTAACTCTACTTACAACAACCACAAGTGATCTCCAGTATCCAGGAGGGCCGCAATCAATAAAAAAAGAAAAAAAAACTGAAAAAAAGAGAAAATAAATTAAAAATAAAATTTATCATAAATAAAATACAAAATAAAAAGATACAACATAACATAAATAGCGACGAAAACCACCCTGCCATTTCATCATAAACAATAAGTAAAACAACATGGAACCGTCCATACAAGACAGTAGAACACGCTCCACCGTCTCGTACAAAAGAAAATCCCCGCCACTGCACCCACTGCCCATACAATATAACAAAAAAAAACACATGGAAAATTAAAGGGAAAAAATCTCACTCAAATTAAAAAATACAGGATAATGCAATCGAGGAAAAATATAATTGGTTTTCTTCATCAGGCACACACTTGTGCTAGTGCCCCTAACCACGAATACAAAATTCATCTTATAATAGCAAAAAATGACTCTAAACATCAAAACAAAACAAAATGAAATGCTAGAATCAACAATCAAGTAGCTCTGGTATTGGCTCATTATACATATATTTCACTTTTCCAACACCATCTCTCTCAATCTGAATGAAGGGAGGAACAGTATTAGATACCCAAGCTGGAATACTCTTTCTACTCAATTTAGATTTAGTCTCGTAAAGTCTCTTCCGCGCTTCACGAACACACAATGGAGCATCATCGCTGACGTAAACATTATTCCTAGCTGTATTTGAACCGAAAGTCTTATTCTTAAGTTTTTTCCCATTACGTAAAATCATTAACTTCGCCTAGCGTGATTTAACATTCACTTTGAAAAACTTTTGCTCTTTTTTATTCGTCACAATTGTAAATTCTGGAACCTTTGTTAATTCTAAACCATTGGTACATATTTCTTGAAATAAACTTTTAGCAGTGGCTACATCATCACAAACCGTATTCCACACAACATTGTTGATTAAATTTATAATTAAAGTGGAACTTTTTATCTTCATGGAAAATATTCACAATCATAGTATAACTTTTCCTGTCTTCTATAGTAAAATTTAGAACTGAGCTTTAAATTTTTTTATGTCTTTAGAGAAAATCTCAGAATTAAAGTGGAGCTCCTTATCTTCATGGCGAAATATTCAAAATCAAAGTGTAACTTTTTCTATCTTCTACGCTAAAATTTAGAACAGAGCTTTAAATTTCTTTATGTCTTTGGGGAAAATCTCAGAATTAAAGTGGAGCTCCTTATCTTCATGGTGAAATATTCACGATCAATGTATAACTTTTTCTATCTTCTACAAAAAATTTTTGGTGAAGAACTTTAAATTTATGTCCTTGGGGAAAAATCTGAACTGAAGTGGAACCTTTTTATTTTCTCTGGAAAAAATAGAATTGATGTGTAACTTATTTCTTTTTAATTGAGAAAATTCAGAAGAGAACTTGAACTTTTCTTCACATCGTTGAGAAAAGTTATAATTAAAGTGGAACTTTTTATCATCATTGTAAAATGATCACAATCATAATGTAACTTTTCTTGTCTTCTATGGAAGAATCTATAACAGAACTTTAAATTTTTTTATGTCTTTGTCAAAGAATCAGAACTGAAGTGGAACCTTTTTATTTCTTGAAAAAAAAATTAGAATTGATCTGTAACTAATTTCTTTTCATTGAGAAAATTCTGAAGAGAACTTGAACATTTTAACATTTCATTGAGAAAATTTTGAATTAAAGTGGAGCTCCTTATCCTTATTGCGAATATTCAAAATCAATGTATAACTTTTTTCTATCTTATACGAAAAATTCGAAACAGAACTTTAAATTTCAATCTCTTTGAGAAAAATCAGAACTGAAGCGGAACCTTTTTATATTCTATGGAAAAAAAGAATTGATCTGTAACTAATTTCTTTTAATTGAGAAAATTCTGAAGAGAACTTGAACATTTTAACACTTCATTGAGAAAATTTAAAATTAAAGTGGAGCTCCTTATCCTTATTGCGAATATTCACAATCCATGTATAACTTTTTTCTATCTTCTACGAAAAATTCGGAACAGAACTTTAAGTTTCCATCTCTTTGAGAAAAATCAGAACTGAAGCGGAACTTTTTTATATTCCATGGAAAAAAAGAATTGATCTGTAACTAATTTCTTTTTTATTGAGAAAATTCAGAAGAGAACTTGAATTTTTCTTCACTTCGTTGAGAAAATTTAGGATTAAAGTGGAACTTTTTATCTTCATGGAAAATATTCACAACTATGGTATAACTTTTTCGATCTTCTCCGGAAAAATTTAGAATAGTAATTTAATTTTTTTCTCTTCATGGAAGATATTCACAACTATGGTATAACTTTTTCGATCTTCTCCGGAAAAATTTAGAATAGAACTTTAATTTTCTTATGTCTTTGGGAAATTAAGTGGAAGCTTTTTATTTTCTCTGGAGAAATTAGAATTGAACTGTAAGTTCTTTGGGAAAAATCAGAATTGAGCTAACTTTTCACGATCAAAGTATATATTTTTATGGGTTTAGGAGGGATATTAAGAAATGACATTGTTCTGAAATAATATAATAAATCCTTTTGAAAAGTATTGCTTGATGTTTTGGTATGCAAAAAGTCTTAAAGAAAAGTTGTGGTTGAAAAGGATGAGTTCTTCAACTTGTAAAATTGGTTTAGGAGGGATATTACGAAAAGACTTAGTTCTGAAATAATATAATAAAGCCTTTTGAAAATTATTGCTTGATGTTGGGGTATACAAAAAGTTGTAAAGTAATGTTGTGAGTGAAAGAGATGAGTACTTCAACTTGTTTAATGGGCTTAGGAGGGATATTAAGAAAAGAAGTTGTTCTGAAATAAAAAATATAGCCTTTTGAAAAGTATTAATTGGTTTTGAGGTATGCAAAAAGTCGTAAAGTAATGTTGGGAGTGAAAAAGATGAGCACTTCAACTTGTAGAACAGGTCTAGGTGGAATATTAAGAAAAGAACTTGTTCTGAAATAATATAATAAAGCATTTGAAAAGAATTTCTTGGTGTTGGGGTATGCAAAAAGTCGTAAAGTAATGTTGGGAGTGAAAAAGATGAGCACTTCAACTTGTAGAACAGGTCTAGGTGGAATATTAAGAAAGATATTGTTCTGAAATAATATTATAAAGCCTTTTGAAGAGTGTTGCTTGGTGTTGGGGTATGCAAAAAGTCGTAAAGTAATGTTGGGAGTGAAAAAGGTGAGTACTTCAACTTGTAAAATGGGCTTATCGTTGATTTCGACAATGAAATTACATTATTTGAAAATTAAATATTATTAATATAATCAAATATATTTTTAACGCGGATGTTCCTATTTCGGAAAACTAGAACCGAAGCTTTATTAAAAAACATTATTATTAAAATTAGATGGATTTGAAACGAGGATGTTCTTATTTCTGAAAACTAAAACCCAATTTTATTAAAAATCAAATATTATTAATAGAAACAGATGTATTTTAAAGGTGGATGTTCCTGTTTTTGAAAACTAAAATTCTCTCAGCTGTGTGTCAGGATGGGTGTTTGCTTGTCTGTGGAGATTTTGAGAAAAAATTCCGCTCATCTCTCTCAGACATTGGTAAAAGTTCTGTTAAACTATCTCATTTTCTAATATATCCACTGTAAGCCTGCTAGTAGTATCTTTATATCTAAAAATTCCTTTTCTTACATCTCTGACCTTTTTAATAGATATTCTGAACGTTTGACGTTCTAGCATACCCTAAAATAATGAACACTTAACAATGTAATGCACAGGATATTTTTAATGAAATAACGAGATGTAGAATATTAATATAAAAATATGTTAAATACATTATTGTAAATTGTTAATATCACTGACAAACTTCGGCCATTTTGAATGTATTCCATAGAATAATTCATTATATTCTCTCTTGACAATAAATTTACTCTCTTCTCTTAGTTCATAACCAGTAAAAGAATCATTAATCCATTTTGAGTCATACAAAATTTTTATTGAGGTGTCATCTACTGGTTAAATATGCACATCGTCTTTGGTATTATTGAGTTCATTGACTATATGGTCAATAGTAGTAATAACGTTCACTTGCACTTCACTTTCCATCAATTCATCTTTATATTCACTGACGATATTGACTGCTAATGTCCTTTATATTCTGCCTTCGATTTCACTGTCTAATGTCACATTATTTTTACATAGATAACAGTTTTGGCACATTGACAAGATATGATTAATGACATTAGGGCAGGAGTATGCTTGTCTTCTTCTTGTATTCTGTAAAATGTTAATACCGGAAAGGACGATAGGATGTATCAACAGGTAATGTGTCACCAGAAACAGTAGCAAGGAGTTGTCCCCGATCATCGTCAATTGTTTTTATGTTTGCATTCTCTTTGAGAACTAATTTCTCTGGTAATGTTACTCTCGCATATCCACCGTTTACACGATTGAAATTCTTGGGTACTCTAAAGAAATCTAACTTCTCGCTGTCATGACAAAGCACGCATACATTTCCAATAGTGCTACCACTTGTACTTGTTTCATAGTTCAGGTATTTATCCTTGTCAGCATTCAGCGTGACGATGATTTTATCATTTGCGCATACTTTCGTCGAATAATTCATCTTCACTTTTTTACAGATATGAATTATGTGTTTATCCTTCCACTGCAAAAAAATACTGATTTAATACATGCAATAAACTAGGTAGTGTCGATAACCTGCCATAGAGTACCAGTGGGAAAACCGTGTCGTGTCTATGAACAAGCATAGAGTACTATTGGTAGAGCCGTAAGCATATTTCATGTCATTTTAAGATGCGTAAAAAAATTGAAAAAATACCATGTTAAAAAAATAATATAAAAAAGTTAAAAAACACTTCAAAAATTGTAAAAGAAATGGGGGGAGGGGGAACCCTTCTGTGTCTCAAGCGTGCAAAAAAAAGTGTTAAAAAATAGGGGGGGGGGGCAAAAAGTTGTATGGAGGGGGGCCCTTGGGGGTTAGGTTAGGGTACCTTACAACGCTTTTCAAAAGGAAATTGTGTATTATAACGACCACAGAGTTTCACCTCAAATCATCCTTTAAAATGTCTCTAACTGTTTCGCCAAAATAATCCCTAAAATGTTGATTAATTTATTTTCGCCCAAATAATCCCCTAAAAGTAATTGCTGCGTCTTCCTTTGTTTCGGCATCCTTTTGCGCTGTCATATTTGAAATTCCCAGGAAACCATTTCTCTCCTAAAATATTTTCAATCTGTCTTGATCTCGTATGAATTTTTGAAAAAATCTAAGGTGTTCCTACTTACACTATTGAAGCTTCGATAGGATATTAATTTATCTCTCAAACCTAAAGACCAGAGAAGCCATATTTGAAAATAGAGTATTAATTTATCTCTCAGACCTAAAGACCAGAGAAACCATATTTAAAAATAGAATATTAATTTATCTCTCAGACCTAAAGACCAGAGAAGCCATATTGTTTCTTAGTTCCCCTTCGTAGATCAATCGATTATGTCGAGATCGTCGATTATGTAACCAATTTCCAAGAAATCTAGTTCCCCTCTTGTCCTAGTCGATTATGCAATCAATTTCTCAGAAATCTGTCTCCTTCGTGGTATTATAAACCATGCATAAATTATGTACGTTCCGTACCTTCTTACCCCTTTTTACTTACCCCACCTCATATCTTCATCACCATTCCATGAAAATAAAAGTATGTAGACCGTTTACCGTCCCAATAAAGATAAGATATACACATAATACCGTGAAATTTTTTTTCTGAGCATCTACTTCTGGCTTCTAAATGCCTAAATGTCACTCGATTGGACTATCTGTCTTGGTTTTTTCTACAATTAGCCATGGCTTGATGCATGCCCGCAACTACTTGATTTTAATTCAAAATCAAGGGATTTTGAATTGTACGTACAAATAGTCCAACTCCAACCAGGAACATAGGCCCACGGTTTTGTAGGAGGGGTATTGGGATCTAAAGTATCCTCCCTCATCCTCCTTCTAGGGTTGAAGCTATACATAAAAATGTCATATTTTACTAGCTGCGATAGATGTTTTTACTTCGGTAAAAGAAATGCCAACGCAACTGTATAATATGTGTTTGTGTAACAGTTGTAACTTTTAAAACTCCCCCTTTTCTGCGCAAATTAACAGGAAATTAATGGAAAACTGTACAAAAGTAAGTGGAAGCCTCCCCTCTCTCCCAATCTATCCCAAAATACAACTAAAGGTCATAACATACCTAGGACACACAATGGAGAAAATAATAAAAGAAAGGTTACAGAGGGGATAAGAAACTGAAACCTTTTATTATTTTTTATCCAGTAATACCCAGTAAATGTAGCCACAAAACAACTGTCAGCTTCTATAAACCTCTACTGGAGGGTTCTCTGATACGCTGAATCTGATAGTGTGATTTACATTAAGGCTCTATGACTTTTACGGGGTGTTTCCCCCTTTTTTGAAAATAAGGCAAATTTTCTCAGGCACGTAACTTTTGATGGGTAAGACTAAACTTGATGAAACTTATATATTTGAAATCGCCATAAACATCTGATTTTTTGGATGAATCTATTGGTATCAAATTCCGTTTTTTAGAGTTTCGGTTACTATTGAGCCGGGTCGCTCCTTACCTACAGTTCGTTACCACGAACTGTTTGATATTATCTGGAATACCTGTACATCTTAATACACACCTATTGTCTCACCATAGACTATAGCCATAAGATTATTAGAATCACCTATTTTAAATTTTCTTTACTTGAGTGTTCAAAAAATTAATAAGTTCAAATTCATAGCATGTTTAAGATTTCATGGCATGTATCATAAGACATAGCAGCTGACAGTTGTTTTGTGGCTACATTTACTGGGTATTACTGGATAAAAAATAATAAAAGGTTTCAGTTTCCTATCCTCTCTGTAACTTTTGTTTTACTATTTTCTCCATTGCGTGCCCCAGGTATGTTATGACCTGTAGTTGTATTTTGGGAGAGATTGGAGGAGAGGGAAGGCTTCCACTTACTTTTGCATAGTTTTTCATTAATTTCATGTTAATTTGCGCAGAAAAGGGGGAGTTTAAAAAGTTACAACAGCTGCACAAACACACGTTACATAGTTGTGTTGGCATTTCTTTTACCGAAGTAAAAATATCTATCGCAGCTCGTAAAATATGACACTTTTATGTATAGCTTAAACCCTAGAAGGAGGATAAGGGAGGATACTTTGAATCCCAATACCACTCCTACAAAACCGTGGGCCTATGTTCCTGGTTGGACTATTTGTACGTACAATTCAAAATCCATTGATTTTGAATGAAAATCAAGTAGTTGCGGGCATGCATCAAGCCATGGCTAATTGTAGAAAAAACCAGACAGATAGTCCGATCGAGTGGCAATTAGGCATTTAGAAACCAGATGTGGATGCTCAGAAAAAAAAGGTCAGGGTATTATGTGTATACGTTATCTTTATTGGGACGGTAAACGGTCTATATACTTTTATTTTCATGGAATGGTGATGAAGATATGAGGTGGTGTACCCACAAATTAAAGGGGGGTAACCGCAGTCTAAGACACATTATAATTATATTGTGGAGTAAGAACCCAAAGAAGGTAAATGACCAAATAGATATCACAAACATGATTTTTGGAGGGGGGGTGGTTCAAGCAAATTCAATTTCTAGCCCAAAAGTTGCGAGATTTGATATATTATAGCTCAAAAACCCGCCTCACGGGTTTTTAGTCACTTATCCCCCAAAGGTAAAAATTTTATAGCAGGGTTGCCAACATCAGCAGGATTTTACTAGATCTAGTAAAATAAAAAATAAAATCTAGTAAATTCAGAGGATCTAGTAAGTTTCCCGAAATCTAGTAAAAAGTCATGATTTATAGTAAACAAAACTTTTATTATTTTCCATGAACTCAGAAAAAAAATAAGGGTCCATTCATTACAAAATCTGATTTCGATTACGTTACATATTATGGCTACTATTGCTCTCATTTTTGCTATTTCGCGTCGACCCTAGCGCTTAAAAATCTCTACTTTTTTGCGGCTTCTTCTTGATAATCGCTTCGAAAGGCAAACTATTTAAAATCAGGACTGGTATGCCGGCTTAATTTGTTTTCAGAAAATTTTCCCAGGCTCTCATAACAGCTGCTACGTTTGTTAGTTAGCTTTGTCCCTTTTTAAAGATGCTGCTGGAAATTAACTTTTTCCATACTTGCCCAAGTTCTTTCTGACTCTCTGCAGCTTGCCCCATTCAAGTTCTGGAGCATAGAGTCGTTCTCGATTTTGTCGGTCATCCAAAAACAAAAACCGGAATAGGCTAAATGTCTCGAGTGCTTCGTCCCTGACGAAAACGAAGAAACTTGTTCTCAGATCGTCAAGTTGAGTACATGACTGGGAGATCTCCAGTGATTTGACTTGGGCTACCTAGAAATGGAAACAAGTAGATCCCTCAGTCAGAATTTAACACTAGCGGAAACTTTAAATTCGGATGAGACCGATAATGCCTTTTAAGTGCGACTTTTTTTTAATTGCGACTACATATTTTTCTTCTTACTTTTCAATTTGTATGATTTGCCTGACCTGAAGACTTTTTTCTTTTTTTTTCTTGGCAGCCCTAGTCCGATTTCAGGTGCACTTTTTAATTTACATAATTTCACAACTAAACCGGTAGCCGATTACGTCATTTCCGTTTTGAAGTGACATAGATTATATTGGTATTTGATTCCCTTGAATACGAATGAGAGATAAACCAAAAAAAAGTAGTTAAAAAAAATCCTAAATTAATTGCTTTAAAATCTGCCAGAAATTTTTATTAGCAGTTTATCCCTTATTTAAAGACCAGCCCAATTAGTGTTTTGAAACTGGCATATTTCCTCTTAAAAATACAAAATTGAAGGGCCGTCACAAGCCGTCACTTTCAAACACACCTCAGATTCTAAGCACTTCATTGCCTGAATTGCTTCGTGATTATGAGTTGTAGCTGTTTTTCTTCTTTGATTGTTTTTTACTTTTTCAATATATCTGAACTTTACGACCTGAAGACCATTGATAAATTTAAAGCCAGGCTTCACCAGCGGGATTTCCAGAATCCAAGATTATTGTTTGACGTATTGGATACACCGCATCTGGAATAGGAAGCCTATCCAGTAGTACGTACAAATAATCCAAAGAAAAAGGATTTTTGAACTTGTATGTTTCCGGAATTTTCAATCATACTATGAAAACGAAAGAAAAGAGAAAAAAAAGGAAAAAAGATTGTGAAAATCCTATTGATTATCCTCCTATAGTAAACATCGATGCTTGATGGTGCTCAAATTTTTTTTTTGGAGCATTTAGTAGAAACAAATGCGATTCAGCAAATTTTTCCTTTCAGATTTAGTAAATACTTTCAGGCCAGGGTGGCAACATTGTTTTATTGCCCAATCGGCGGAAATAGCCAAACCTGGCAACACAGGGTACAACTGCCACTTTAGGAACTGAACACTGCAACCCGGTGTCCCAAAAATCTGAGTTAGACAGTAGAATTTTAAGCTGAAACCTGAAATGAGAGTTACCATCTTTCAAGGCACGTCAGCTTTTCAAAAATTTCTATCGGTTCAAAGTTTCTATCTATGTATTCAAACTGGAATTTAGGAAGATATTTATATTATTTTTGAGATTAAAAAAATCAAACTACACACTAAACTTTTTGAAATTGTTGCTATAAACAAATAGTTCTTAAAAATATTTTGCAATAAAAACATTTTGTGTAAAATGTTTTTAATCCCCCCTCCCGAGCTCATTTTTTTCCCAAAGTCACCCGATCAAAATTTTGAGATAGCCATTTTGTTCAGCATGGTCGAAAATATTATAACTATGTCTTTTAGGATGACTTAATCCCTCGAAGCCCCCAGCGGGACGGCTGAAAGTTATGAACTTTACCCAATGTTAACATATAGTATTGGTTATTGGGACCCGGCTCAATGGTAACCGATACTCTAGAAAACGGTATTTTGATACAAATAGATACATCAAAAGAATCAGATTTTAATGCTGATTTCAAATATATAAGTTTCATCAAGTTTAAACGTACTCATCAAAAGTTACGCGCCTGAGAAAATTTGGCTGATGTTCGAAACAAGGGGGAAAGACCCCCTAAAATTATAAAACCTTAATGAAAATCACACCATCATATTCTGCGTATCAGAGAACCCAACTGTAGAGGTTTCAAGATCCTATCTACAAAAATGTGAAATTTTACATTTTTTGCCAGAAGAAAGATCACGGGTGCGTGAGTAGTAAGTCATATAAAGGTTTCACCAGTGATTGCGTAATATGCCTTACCACGGGCCAGGCATCTATATATTTGAACCCTACGCCTGAGGCATGGATATGTGTGTAGGTTTTCAACGAATTGGGGTTACCAGGGTCATTTGCAAAGAGGTACCATTTCTGTAGAAGGTATAGTAATTTGAAAAATCATATGGAATTTGCTTGAAGCTATATACTGTGCGTACGCGCCCGTAGCAAACAGGTTGGTTATAATCTGTTTTGGTTCAAGTTTTTTCTGACACAATTAACTGAATTTTTATTTCATGATATACAAGTTTTTTTTAGGTTAAATCCGTCTCGGAAAAACCGGTGTATCTTTTTAGTTTTCTTTACAATTCATATTAGTAAGAGAATTGAATTCAAAGAGAATAGTTTTTATTTGCAAGGATATTAGTAGAGGAAAAAAATGAGTGGTGCATTTACATTATTGGAGATTAATGATGGAGCTAGCAACAGTGATGTAATTACTTCTTTAGTTTACGGGATTTGCGAATTTTTTTTGCGAAGAGGTATTAGCGTGAAGGTATTGCGATGGTTAAGAATGCCTCACGGGTAATTAAAGAATGGGGTGCTTACATCAGATACTTAATAGATTTGACGCTTACAAGAGACATTGCTAGAGTCAAATATATTTGGTGTTGGTGATATTATGACCCTCCAAGTCCCCTGGGGAAAGGGCTGCACAGTGTATCGGTATCGGACGTATTATTTTTGGGCGTATTGGTATCGCAGGTATCTATACAGATTTTTAGTAGCTCGTATAAAAGATATTACTCATATCTACGTTCTTCCTATAAATTCAACCATCAGCAACTTCAAAACGGCACTAAAAATGGCACTTTTGGTGCAATGTCTCAAGTGGAAAAGCTGGGGCTAGTGGACTACCAGCACTTTTAGATTGACGTTTAATGGCTCATTCGAAAGCTAATGCTCTTATCTACGTTATGTTTATAATTTCTACAATCAATTAAAAAAATACTTTTTATGTCACTTCTTAAGTAGATTAAATAAAAAAACAAGTTTTTTTAAATTAAAGCAAGGAACGACGGTAAAACTTAAACCGAACATAAATTATTCCGTATATGAAAGGGGCTGTCCCCCTCCGCACCGCCTCACTCTTTACGCTAAAGTTTTTTATTGTTTAAAAAAAAAAGAGTCGTGAGAAATTCAAACTTTTGCGTAAAACGTGAGGTGTTGCAGCGGGGGAAGCCCCTTTCATTTACAGAATAATTTCTTTTCGTTTTAAGTTTTAACGACGTTCCTTATTTTAAGTTAAAAAAAAAACATTGTTTTCTTTATTTAATTTTTGAACGTTTTTGAATTAATGCAGGTTTTTATTTTGGCTCACCGTGCATGAATAATTAATAACAAAATTGGCATATTATTTTTACTTTTATTTGGTTAAATGGCTTCCTCGGAACTTGTTTAATGTCATTTACGAACGTTTTTATTAGTAATAAATATACGTAACTTACGAATTAACTTACGTAATGAACATATATATTTATAGATTTTTAATACGTATATTAGGGGGTTCACCCCAAGGCATTACCTTGCTTTTTAAACTAAAGTTCGAGCTTTGTTACAATTCTGTAAAAATGACCCCTTAATCACAAAGGCCGTTAATTAGAATAAATAGCTCTTATGAAAGTACTAAAAAATATTTGGCTTAAAGAGCGAGGTATTGACTAGGAGGTGAATCCAATCATTAGCGTGTTTATTTGTTTTTTTTTCAGGGGTGACTGTATCGACCCAGAGGTCCTAGAATATTGAGAGAGGCCTCATTCAAATAGAAATTAAAAGTTCTAGTGTCCTTTTTAAGTAACCTAAGGATTTGGACGGCAACTAAGCCCCCTCCTAGGATCATTTTTTCCCAAAGTCACCGGATTAAGTTTAAAATTGCCATATTTATTCAAAAAAATCTAATAACTATGTCTTTGAGGGTGATTTAATCCCTCACATGCCCGGGAGGAGGACTGCAAATTATGAGCTTTGCCCTTTGTTTGCATATAGCTTTGGTTTTTGGGAAGTATACAGACTTTTTCTGTTTTTTTTGGGGTCGTGGGAGGGGTGGCGGGAGGGAGTTACGTGGTAGGATCTCTCCATGGAGGAATTTTTCATTGGGGAAGAGAAATTTTCTATGTAGGTGGTGTCAGATGTCCTATCACTATTTAAAAACGATAAGAAACAAGATTTTAAACTAAAATTTAAAATAGATACTCGTTTAAATTAATAACAATTTCGATTGAAAGTTCTTCAGCTGAAAGTAAGTAGCTCATTTAAAACCTAAAACGAAAAGAAATTATTTAGGATATGAGAGTGTTCGCCCCTTTTTAAATACCTCACTCTTTATACTCAAGTGTGTTTATTGATATAAAAATAGATATTTATTCTAATTAATCGACATTTTTGATTCAGTGGTCATTTTTAAAGAATTGGAACAAAATTTGAACTTAGAGTGAAAGGCGAGGTGTTGAGGAGGAGGGAACCCCCCTCATATACGTAATAATTTTGGTTCATTTTAAGTTTTAGTGTTTCTCCTTACTTTCAGTTGAAAATTTTTTTTGAATATTTCTAATGCACTATAACATAGAGCGCTACAAAAAACAGAATAATCTTTTGTGGGAAAATTTTTCTTTAAAATTGGGTTTATTTTTTCATCACTAAATTTTTCTTCTTTTTTTTTTTTTTAATTAGGAATTGTAGTCATTAAATTAAAAACCACATGAAAAAAGACCAATATGGACCGATACCAAAACTTTGCAACCAAACAATAAACACGGTGAAAATATCCCTTTACACATTGACAACGATTCGAGTGAAACAAGAAAACAGTTAAGGACACTTGTAAAAACACATATAAAGGACAAACATACCCTTCTTTATAATGGTCGAGATGTTAGACTCTTTAGTCGATTAACTCACGCAATGAAAGACCATGTTATATCCTTATACCCCGTGATATCGTTATACTAAGCATTCCAAAACACGAAAATGATTTAACGACCAAAGAGATTTTTTTTTTATTTTTTTTTTAATGTTTCTTTAAATTGTGATTTAGAAATTAAAGGCTATTAAATGTTTCACAAGTTCAAAACGGTTAATAGACGACTCGAATTTCACTTTAAGCAATTGTAACAATATTAGATTTTCAACAGATGATAAATCTTCCATCAAATCATGAGTAGAAAATACACTTTCAGATCCAGCATGCCAGGGAACACACTTTCATATTCAGCATGTAGGAGAACCCTAAATGGTCACCCCCTAAAAGGTAAGTTAACCCTAAATGGTTATTGGTTAGTGAACTGTAATCTGTTTGAGTATGATAAAAGCTTGTGGAGTACTACATTACGTTATATAAACAGACTGGGATTCTATGATAGAGTGATTACATCACTTAATAATACTGTTCGGGAACTGAGAAATGTCCAGGAGGAAGTCAGTGGAATTTGCAGCTTTTTAGGAGTTGAAGCACTCTACGTAAAGGGCAATGTACCTACAGATAAAGTTTTAATTCAAAAGTGTGACCCCTAGGATTCCACTTTTCAATCTAGAAGAGTTTAAGTGTCTTAAATTTGAAGGGGGGTTATCACCGTCCTGAAGACGAGGTTAGGTTCTTCGCACAGTGGATACCTAAGAGCATACCTGATCGTGATAAATCCATAAGACATGTTAAAAACTATTCTATATCATGGGACAATCGTTTGTGGATTTTTAAGATTGAAATATAAGTACTTTTTTTTTGAAACATTTTTTTGTTGTTTTTTTTTTTTCTCAAAAAAAAAAATTTTTTTTAAAACTTATAAATTTTTCAACTTTATTTATTTTTTTCTTTTTGTACATAACTTTAAATGTAAAAATATTCTAACAGTTCTAACAATTGCGATCTGTGATTGGTCAGATCTACGATGTGACTTCCTCACTGGTACTCTATGACCGGTGATGGACACTACCTAATCTATTGCATGTATTAAATCAGTATTTTTTACGTAGTGGAACGATAAACACATAAGTAATATCTTTTAAAAAAAAGTGAAGATGGAACATTTTAATAGAGTGTGTTTACATAACAAGGTTATTGTAGAATTGAATGCTGACAAAAAGAAGCATTTAAATTTTGAAACAAGTACAGGTGGTAGCACTATTGGAAATGTATGCATGCATTGTCATAACAGTAAGGAATTAAATTTCTTTGGAATACCGAAAAAATTCCACTCTTATGTTGGTGGTTATGCGAGATTGAGATCTCCAGAGATGATTGCACTCAAAGAGAATGCCAACATAAAAATAATCGTTGATGATAGAGGACAACTCCTTGTTACTGGTGCAGCTAACACATTACCTACTGATACATCCAATCGTCACCTTTCGGGTATTAGTATTCAACGGAAGATCAATAAAAGAAAGGCCTACTCTTCTACTAATATCGTAAACCATATCTTGTCTACGTGCCGAAACTGTTACCTGTGTAAAAATAATGTGATAATAGACAGTGAAATTGCCAGAAAAATAAAAAGGGCAATGTCAGAAAATATCACGATGGAATATAAAGATGAATCGATGAAAAACAAAGCACCAGCAAACGTTACTGCCATTGATCAAACAGTCATTGAACCAAATTATACCAAAGAAGAAAAGAATATTGAGCCTGTTGATGAGACACCAGTAAAAATTGTGTATGACTCTAAATGGAATAATGATTATTCTACTGATTATGAACTAAGAGAAGACAATAGCTATAATATCAAGATAGAACATTGTGAACTATTTTATGGAACAGATTCAAAATGTCCAAAGTTAATCATTGATAATAATAATGTATCGTAATATATTTTTTGTATTAATATTCTACATAGCATTATTTCATTAAAAATATATTATGCATTACATTGATATGTGTTCATTATTTTTAGAGTAAGCTAGCATGTCAAACGTTTAGAATGTCTAATAAAACGTCGGAGATGTAAGAAAAGGAATTTGCATACATCTATTGTCAGACACATGGGAACAAATTCCAACGAGAAAGAAACAATATAAAAGAAACTCACATTATTTTGATGCTAGTAATATTTTTAAAATTAAAAAACTGTTTTCATTTTTAGCTATATAAATTCAATTTGAGTTAAAAAAAAAAATCTCAATGGGATTGTTAAATCAGAAATAATTTAAAAAAAAACACGGAAGTTAAAAAAAATACAAAATAGTTAATGAAATATCAAAGCTATTATTACAAAGTACAAAACTATTTTACACAAATCCGAAATAGTTCTAACAGATTAAAAAACATTTGCTACATAATACAAAACTCTTGCTTCAAAATATGAAAATTCTAACAACATCCCAAATAGTTCTAATTGAATACAAAAGTTCAAACATATTCTAAAAATAATTTTTACTGAACATAAATAATTCTTACAAAATACAAGAAGTTCTAAAAAATCCAAAATAGTTCTTACAAAACAAAAATTATTCTTACAAAATAGAAAAAATATTTTAAACGAATCCAAAATAGTTCTATCAGAATAAAAAATAGTTACTAAAAAATATAAAATGCTTTTCAAAAATAGAAAAGATTCTAAAAACATCGAAAACAGTTCTTGCAGAATACAAAAAGTTCAGAAAAATCAGGAAATAGTTCTTACAAAATATAAAAATACTTTAGACAAATCCAAAATAGTTCTAACAGAATAAAAAATAGTTCTTGCAAAATACAAAATACTTGTTACAAAACCAAAAGATTTCTAACAACATTAAAAATAGTTCTTACAGAATAAAAAAGTTCAAATAAAATCCAAATCAGTTCTTACAATACAGAAATAATTCATAAAAAATACAAAAAGTTTTAAGAAATCCAAAATAGTTCTTACAAATCAAAAATTATTCTTAATAAATACAAAAATACTTTAAAAAAATCCACAATATCTCTAAGATAATATAAAATACTTTGTTAAAAATACAATATAATTTATTAAATACACTAATTTTATATCAACATAAAAAATATTTATTATAGCATACAAAAAATTAAAACTTATTCCAAAAATAATTCTTACAAATCAGAAACAATTATTGCAAAATAAAAAAATTTGTAATAAAATCAAAAATAGTTCTTAAACAACAAAAACTATTCTTAAAAATAGAAAAAATCCTTTACACAAATCCAAAATAGTTTTAACAGAATTAAAAATAGCTTCTGCAAAATATGAAATACTTCTCACAAAGCACGAAAATTCACAAAGCACGAAACAGTTACGTGCGCGCACGTAACCTGGTCTAACAGAAGCTTAAAAAAAATTAAAAGAAGCCCTGCCAACTGTGCGTATATCCCGCGATTGATCCTTAAATAAGCAGTCTGGTTGATAACGTAGAGTTTTCTTACTGCTTACTTTTTTGCACTGTTTAGGACGCATTGGGGAGTCCCCGGTCGTTTGGAAAGGTGCCAAGGAAAGGCATACAAATAGCATGTAGTTTCAAAACGTGTTTAATCACGTTTCTTGAATGAAGTATCTGTACTATATATTCAAAAGGTGAAATCAATAAAGAGCTTGTCACTTACTTACAAATATTTTGTATAATTTATTGAATGAAATTTCCGTATTGTGTGTATCCAAGAGTTTTTGGGATGTTTTTAGAAATTTAATGTTTTGAAGCAAGCATTTTGTCCTTTTCATCGAGTAATGTTTATTCTGTTAGAACTATTATGGATTTTTGTTAACTATTTTTTATTTTTTAAGAATAATTTATTGTTTTGTAAGAAATAATTTGGATTTCTTACAACTTTTTATATTTTTTAAGAATTATTTCTGTTTCGTAAGAACAATTTAGATTTTGTTTGAACTTTTTATATTCTGTAAGAACTATTTTTGATGTTGTTAGAAATCTTTTTGTTTTGTAACAAGTATTTCGAATTTTGCAACAACTTTTTTTTATTCTGTTAGTACTATTTTGGATTTGTCTAAAATATTTTTGTATTTCGTAAGAATAATTTTTGTTTTTTAAGAACTATTTTCTGATTTTCTTTGAACTTTTTGTATCCTGTAAGAACTAATTTCGGTGTTGTTAGAATTTCCGTGCTTTGTGACACGTATTTCATATTTTGCAGAAGATATTCTTAACTCTGTTAGAACTAGTTTGGATTTGTGTAAAGGATTTTTTCTATTTTTAAGAATAGTTTTTGTTGTTTAAGAACTATTTTTGATTTTCTTACAACTTTTTGTATTTTGCAAGAATTGTTTCTGCTTTGTAAGAATTATTTTTGGAATATGTTTGAATTTTTTGTATGATATAATAACTATTTGGGATGTTGTTAGAAATTTAGTGTCTTGAATTTGGTATTCAAATCCAAGCAAGTATTTTGTATTTTGCACCAAGTATTTTTTTATTCTTTTAGAACTATTGTGGATTTGTGTAAAGTATTTTTGTATTTACTACGAATAATTTTTGTTTTGTAAGAACTATTTTGGATTTATTATAACTTTTTACATTTTTTAAGAATTATTTATGTTTCGTAAGAACAATTTTGATTTTGTTTGAACTTTTTATATTATGTAAGAACTATTTTTGATGTTTTAAGAAATATTTTTGTTTTGTAACAAGTATTTCAAGTTTTGCAACAACTATTTTTTATTCTGTTAGTACTATTTTGGATTTGTCTAAAATATTTTTGTATTTAGTAAGAATTATTTTTGTTTTTTAAGAACTATTTTTGGAATTTATTTGAACTTTTTGTATTCTGTAAGAAATACTTTCGGTGTTGTTAGAATTTTCGTGCTCTGTGACAAGTATTTCATATTTTGCAGAAGCTATTTTTAATTCTGTTAAAACTATTTTGGATTTGTGTAAAGGATTTTTTCTATTTTTAAGAATAGTTTTTGTTGTTTAAGAACTATTTTCGATTTTATTACAACTTTTGTATTTTACAAGAATTGTTTCTGCTTTGTAAGAATTATTTTCGGAATAAGTTTGAATTTTTTGTATGCTATAATAACTATTTGGGATGTTGTTAGAAATTTAGTGTCTTGAAGCAAGTATTTGGTATTTTGCACCAAGTATTTTATATTCTGTTAGAGCTATTGTGGATTTGTGTAAAGTATTTTTGTATTTATTACGAATAATTTTTGTTTTGTAAGAACTATTTTGGATTTCTTAAAACTTTTTGTATTTTTTAAGGATTATTTCTGTTTTGTAAGAACTGCTTTGGATTTTGTTTGAACTTTTATATTCTGTAAGAACTATTTTTAATGTTATTAGAAATCTTTTGGTTTTGTAACAAGTATTTTGTATTTTGCAAGAACTATTTTTTATTCTGTTAGGACTATTTTGGATTTGTCTAAAGTATTTTTATATTTTGTAAGAACTATTTCCGGACTTTTCTGAACTTTTCGTATTCTGCAAGAACTGTTTTCGATGTTTTTAGAATTTTTGCTATTTTTGAAAAGAATTTTATATTTTGTAGTAACTATTTTTTATTCTGCTAGAACTATTTTGGATTCGTTTAAAATATTTTTTCTATTTTGTAAGAATAATTTTTGTTTTGTAAGAACTATTTTGGATTTTTTAGAACTTCTTGTATTTTGTAAGAATTATTTATGTTCAGTAAAAATTATTTTTAGAATACGTTTGAACTTTTGTATTCAATTAGAACTATTTGGGATGTTGTTAGAATTTTCATATTTTGAAGCAAGTGTTTTGTATTATGTAGCAAATGTTTTTTTAATCTGTTAGAACTATTTCGGGTTTGTATAAAGTAGTTTTGTACTTTGTAAGAATAACTTTGGTATTGCAAGAACTATTTTGGATTTTTTTTAACTTTTGTGTTTTTTTTTAAATTATTTCTGATTTAACAAACCATTTGAGATTTTTTTTTAACTCACATTAAAATTCGATCGTTAAAACTGAAAAAAGTTTTTTAATTTTCAAAATAGTCCTAGCATAAAAATAATGTGAGTTTCTTTTATATTGTTTCTTTTTCGTTGGAATTTGTTCCCATGTGTCTGACAATAGATGTATGCAAATTCCTTTTCTTACATCTCCGACGTTTTATTAGACATTCTAAACGTTTGATATGCTAGCTTACTCTAAAAATAATGAACACATAACAATGTAATGAATAATATATTTTTAATGAAATAATAATATGTATAATATTAATACAAAAAATATATTATTATAAATTATTAATATAAATGATTAACTTTTGACATTTTGAATATGTTACATAAAATAGTTCACCATGTTATCTCTTGATATTATAGCTATTGTCTTCTCTTAGTTCGTAATCAGTAGAATAATCATTATTAAATTTTGAGTCATATACAATTTTTACTGGTGTCTCATCAACAGGCTCAATTTGCTTTTCGTCTTTGGTATTATTTGGATCAATGACTGTTTGATCAATGGCAGTAACGTTTGCTGGTGCTTTCTTTTTCATCGATTCATCTTTATATTCCATCGTGATATTTTCTGACATTGCCCTTTTTATTTTTCTGGCAATTTCACTGTCTATTATCACATTATTTTTACAGAGGTAACAGTTTCGACACGTAGACAAGATATGGTTTACGATATTAGTAGAAGAGTAGGCCTTTCTTTTATTGATCTTCCGTTGAATGCTAATACCCGAAAGGTGACGATTGGATGTATCAGTAGGTAATGTGTTAGCTAAAACAGTAGCAAGGAGTTGTCCTCTATCATCAATGATTATTTTTATATTGGCATTCTCTTTGAGTGCAATCATCTCTGGAGATATCAATCTCGCATAACCACCAACATAAGAGTTGAATTTTTTCGGTATTCCAAAGAAATTCAATTCCTTACTGTCATGACAATGCATGCAGACATTTCCAAGAGGACTACCACCTGTACTTGTTTCAAAGTTTAAATACTTCTCTTTGTCAGCATTCAATGCTACAATAACCTTGTTATGTAAACACACTTTATTAAAATGATCCATCTACACTTTTTTTTTTAAAAGATATAACTTATATGTTTATCATTCCACTGCGTACAAAATAATGATTTAATACATACAATAGATTAGGTAGTGTCAATAACCGGTCATAGAGTACCGGTGGGGAAGTCATATCATGTCTCTGACCAATCACAGAGCGCAATTGTTAGAAGTGTAAGCATATTCTGACATATTAAGTTATTTACAAAAAGAAAAAAATAAATAAAGTTGAAAAATTTTGATGTTTTGAAAAAGATTTTTTTTTTTTTTGAGAAAAAAAAAAAACAACAACAAATGTTTACATAAAATTAGTACTTAGAGTTCACTCTTAAACATCCACAAACGATGGTCCCATGATATAGAATAGTTTTTAACATGTCTTATGGATTTATAAAGATCAGGTATGTTCTTAGGTATCCACTGTGCGAAGAACCTAACCTCGTCTTCAGGACGGTGATACACCCCTCAAATTTAGGACACTTAAACTCTTCTAGATTGAAAAGTGGAATCCTAGGGTCAAACTTTTGAATTAAAACTTTATCTGTATGTACATTGCCCTTTACGTAGAGTGCTTCAACTCCGAAAAAGCTGCAAATTCCACTGACTTCCTCCTGGACATCTCTCAGTTCCTGACCAGTATTATTAAGTGGTGTAATCAGTCTATCATAGAATCCCAGTCTGTTTATATAACGTAATGTAGTACTCCAAAAGCGTTTATCATACTCAAACAGATTACAGTTCACTAACCAATAACCATTTAGGGTTAACTTACCTTTTTAGGGGGTGACCATTTAGGGCTCTCCTACATACTGAATATGAAAGTGTGTTCCCTGGCATGCTGGATCTGAAAGTGTATTTTCTACTCATGATTTGATGGAAGATTTATCATCTGTTGAAAATCTAGTATTGTTACAATTGCTTAAATTTAAATTTGATTCGTCTATTAACCGTTTTTAACTTTTTAAAAATTTAATAAACTTTAATTTATAAATAACAATTTAAATAAAAAATAAAAAAAATATTAATAAATATATTTTGTCGATGAAGAATTTTGGTGTTTTGTAATGATTATCATAACGATATAACGGGGTATAACGATATCACAGGGTATTTCATTGCGTGATTTAATAGACTAAAGCGTCTCACATCTCTACCATTATACAGAAGGCTGTGTTTGTCCTTTTTCTGTGTTTTTACAAGTGTCCTTAACCGTTTTCTTGTTTCACTCGAATCGTTGTCAATGTGTAAAGGGATATTTTCACCGTGTATTTTGGTAGCTTGCATCGATGTGGTATCGTTCCATCTTGGTCCCTTTTCAGGGGGAGAGTAATTGCATTAATCTATTTCCTCCTTAAAAAAAAAAAATAATAAAAACCTATTAAGGAAATAATAAACCCTCTTTTACAGATAAATTGTCCCTCTAAAGTTGATTCTGATGTTTGTAGCGCTCTATGTTTTAGTGCATTAGAAATATTCAAAAAAAATTTCAACTGAAAGTAAGGAACAACACTAAAACTTAAAATGAACCAAAATTATTACGTATATGAGGGGGGTTCCCTCCTCCTCAACACCTCGCCTTTCACGCTAAGTTCAAATTTTGTTCCAATTCATTAAAAATGACCCCTGAATCAAATAGGTCGCTTATTTATAATAAATAGCTCTTTTGAAAGCAATAAACAAACTTTAGCCTAAAGAGTGAGGTATTGACGAAGGGGCGACCCCCCTCATATACGAAATAATTTATGTTCTTTTTAAGTTTTAAAGTTGCTCCTTACTTTCAGTTGAAAAACTTTCAACTGAAAGTTTTATTTATTTAAACTACTGTATAGTTTAAATTTTAGCTTAAAATTTAGTTTCTTATCGTTTTTAAATAGTGCTGGGAAATCTGACACCACCTACATATAACATTTCTCTTCCCCCATTAAAAATTCCTCCATGTAGATATCCGACCACTTAACTCCTTCCACCCCAACCCTCCCTCGACCACAAAAAAAACTTAACCCGTCTGTATACTTCCCAATAACCAATGCTATATTCAAACAATGGGCAAAGCTCATAACTTGCAGTCCTCCTCCCGGGCATGTGAGGGGTTAAATCACCCTCAAAGACATAGTTATTAGATTTTTTTGAATAAATATGGCAATTTCAAAATTTTGATTCAATGACTTTGGGAAAAATGATCCGAGGAGATGGCTTAGTTGCCGTCCAAATCCTGAGATCACTGAAAAATAACACTAGAACTTTGAATTTTTATTTGAATGAGGCCTTTCTCAATATTTTAGGACCTCTGGCTCAATACAGTCACCCCTGAAAAAAACAACAAATAAACACGCTAATGATTGGGTTCACCTCCTAGTCAATACCTCGCTCTTTAAGCCAAATATTTTTTAGTACTTTCATAAGAGCTATTTATTCTAATTAACGGCCTTTGTGATTAAGGGGTCATTTTTAAAGAATTGGAAGAAAACTCGAACTTTAGCTTAAAGAGCAAGGTATTGACTAGGGGCGAACCCCCTAATATACGTATTAAAAATCTATAAATATATAAGTTCATTACGTAAGTTAATTCGTAAGTTACGTATATTTATTACTAATAAAAACGTTCGTAAATGAAATTAAACAAGATCCGAGGAAGCCATTTAACCAAATAAAAGTAAAATTAATATGCCAATTTTTTTTTAATTATTCATGCACGGTGAGCCAAAATAAAAACCTGCATTAATTCAAAAACGTTCAAAAATTAAATAAAGAAAACCAAGTTTTTTTTTTAACTTAAAGTAAGTAACGACGTTAAAACTTAAAACGAAAAGAAATTATTCTTTAAATGAAAGGGGCTTCCCCATCCTCAACCCCTCACTTTTTACGCAAAAGTTTTACGTTATCAAGACTCTTTTTTTTTAAAACAATAAAAAACTTTAGCGTAAAGAGCGAGACGTTGAGGAGGGGGACAGCCCCTTTAATATACGGAATAATTTCTGTTCGGTTTAAGTTTTACCGTCGTTCCTTGCTTTAATTTAAAAAAAACTTGTTTTTTTTTATTTAATCTACTTAAGAAGTGACAACAAAAGTATTTTTTTAAGTGATGGGATAAATGATAAACATCACGTAGATACGAGCATTAGCTTTCGAATGACCCATTAAACGTCAATCTAAAAGTGCTGGTAGTCCACTAGCCCCAGCTTTTCCACTTGAGACATTGCACCAAAAGTGCCGTTTTTAGTGCCGTTTTGAAGTTGCTGATGGTTGAATTTATAGGAAGAACGTAGATATGAGTAATATCTTTTATACGAGCTACTAAAAATCTGTATAGATACCTGCGATACCAATACGCCCAAAAATAATACGTCCGATACCGATACACTGTGCAGCCCTTTCCCCAGGGGGCTTGGAGGGTCATAATATCACCAACACCAAATATATTTGACTCTAGCAATGTCTCTTGTAAGCGTCAAATCTATTAAGTATCTGATGTAAGCACCCCATTCTTTAATTACCCGTGAGCCATTCTTAACCATCGCAATACCTTTACGCTAATACCTCTTCGCAAAAAATTCGCAAATCTCGTAAACTAAAGAAGTAATTACATCACTGTTGCTAGCTCCATCATTAATCTCCAATAATGTAAATGCACCACTCATTTTTTTCTTCTACTATTATCCTTGCAAATAAAAACTATTCTCTTTGAATTCAATTCTCTTACTAATATGAATTGTAAAGAAAACTAAAAAGATACACCGGTTTTTCCGATACGGATTTAACCTAAAAAAACTTGTATATCATGAAATAGAAATTCAGTTAATTGTGTCAGAAAAAACTTGAATCAGAACAGATTATAACCAACCTGTTTGATACGGGCGCGTACGCAAAGTATATAACTTCAAGCAAATTCCATATGATTTTTCAAATTACTATACCTTCTATAGAAATGGTACCTCTTTGCAAATGACCCTGGTAACCCCAATTCGTTGAAAACCTACACACATATCCATGCCTCAGGCGTAGGGTTCAAATATATAGATGCCTGGCCCGTGGTAAGGCATATTACGCAATCACTGGTGAAACCTTTATATGACTTACTACTTGCGTGTTTATTTGTTTTGTTTTTTTCCAGGAGTGATCGTATCGACCCAGTGGTCCTAGAATATCGTGGGAGGGCTCATTCGAATGGAAATTAAAAGTTCTAGTGCCCTTTTTAAGGTACCAAAAAAAATGGACGGCAACTAGGCCCCCTCCCACGCTCATTTTTTCCCAAGTCACCTGATCAAAATTTTGAGATAGCCATTTTGTTCAGCATGTTCGAAAATATTATAAGTAAGTCTTTTAGGATGACTTAATCCCCCGAAGTTCCCGGGAGGAGGGCTAAAAGTTATGAACTTTACCCAATGTTAACATATAGTATTGGTTATTGGGAAGTATACAGTACAGACGTTTTCAGGGGAGATTTTTCCTGGTAGTGGGGGGGGGGGGGCGGGGGTTATGTGGGAGGATCTTTCCATGAAATAAGTTTTCATGGGGGAAGGGACATTGCTATGAAGGGGACGCCGGACTTCCCAGCACTATTTAAAAAAGATTAGAAATTAAATATAAAAAAACAACTTTTTCAACTGCAACAGCAGCAACATCAAAACTTTAAACGAACAGAGAATATTACATATATGATTGGGTTCACCCCCTAGTCAATACCTCACTCTTTAAGCCAGAGATTTTTAGTACTTTCATAAGAGCTATTTATTCTAATCAACGGCCTTTGTGATTAAGCGGTCAGTTTTAAAGAATTGGAGCAAAATTCGAACTTTCGCTTAAAGAGCAAGGTATTGAATAGGGGGAGAACCCCCTGATATACGTATTAAAAATATATGAATAAAGAAGTTTCTTACGTAAATTAATTCGTAAGTTACGTATATTTATTACTAATAAAAATGTTCGTAAATAAAATGAAACAAGTTTCGAGAAAGCCATTTAACCAAATAAAAGTAAATTAATGTGAAAATTTTGGTTTTAATTATTTATGTACTGTGAGCCAAGATCAAAACCTGCATTTATTCAAAAACGTTCAAAAATTAAATAAAAAAAACAATTTTTTTAACTGAAAGTAAGGAATGACATTAAAACTTAAAACGAGCAGAAATTATTCCGTACATGAAAGGGGATGTCCCCTCCTCAACGCCCTGCTCTTTACGCTAAAGTTTGACTTTCTCACAACTCTATTTTTTTGAAACAATAAAAAACTTTAGCGTAAAAAGCAAGGCGTTGAGGAGGGGACAGCCCCTTTCATATACGGAAAAATTTTTGTTGGTTTTAAGTTTTAATGTCGCTCCTTACTTTCAGTTGAAAAACTTTGTTTTTTTATTTAATTTTCAACAGAGATGCTTATTACTCAGCATTCGGGAAAGGTCTGATTCATCTGGGAAAAAAAATCATACCAAAAGACTCATACAAAGTGAAAATAGGTCGTGTCTTGGATCTCCAATAAAACAGGTTATTAGCCTTATTCAAACCAAATGATAACGAACTACGAGCCGAGAAAACATCACAAAGTAAAAAAGAAAAGTGAAAAGAAAGATAAAAAACATAACACCGAGTAACTCCTTATTTACAGTTCGTTACCACAAACTGATTAACAGTGAATTTCTATGATCAGTCTGATTACCACGAACTTTTTGATAATATTTATTTGGTTAAGGTTGGAAATAAGCGAGTAGTAAGTTTGACAACAGGAGTCAGGCAGGTCTATGTCTTCTTTTTCGTTTTTTTAGCGAACTCTCTCCTAAGGAGCACAGAAAAGATTATAGGAGAGCGTGGAATCAAACGGAAAAGTAAACTTACCCCGTCATAGATTATGCAGATGATTTGAGTGTTTAGGATAAAAATATATAAGAACTTAGGGAATTTCTGAGGTTTTGTGAGTTAAAGATACATGAGTGGGTTTGAAGATTAATTTTAAGAAGACCAGGTTAATTTTGCTAAGAATAAATAATGACGAAAAGATGACATTAGGAGACGAGATAACCGATAATATGTGGGCAACTTCACTTACCGGGGTAGTATAATTAGTAAAATGGTGGATGTAGTAAAGACGTAAAATATGGAATTGCAAAGGTGCAGGGAGTTATAGCATTGCGGAAAAAAAATTCGAAGAAGAAAAAGAGACGTCTACAGACTAAGATTAGAACATCTGAAGCATCAGTAATGACAGTTGTTATACTTAGCTCTGAAATGTAAGCACTTCAAAGAATTGAGGAAATTAAAAAAAAAAATAGTTTAAGGATCCCATTTTCTAGGGTTATAATGAAAGAAAAAATTAAGACGAATAGGCCGCGTTTTACTGATGAAGGATGACGGATTGCTAAAGATTGTGCTTTTTGGCCATCCATTTGGGGCCTAACAAAAACCATATCTTCCTCAAATAGAACGCAAAGAGGTCATAAGGAAGAATTGAAAGAAAATTGTAACTCACAGGGAGGGAATAAAGGAAAAATTTCTTGAAAAAATTGAGGCGGAGGGGAATTGTGCGCCACTGGGTATGTCTTAGGTGGCTTAGGGCTGTTGAAGATTCTAGTAGTAGTAACAGTATGAAGAAAATTGTAACTCACAGGGAGGGAATCAAGAAAAAATATCTTGAAAAAATTGAGGCGGAGGGGAATTGTGCGCCACTGGGTATATCTTAGGTGGTTTAGGGCTGTTGAAGATTCTAATAGTAGTAACAGTATGAAACTCCTTGTAAGTCTTGTCAAAAACGTTTGAATACGTCAATCAGAATGTCATTAGGATTGTTGACTTTCAACTTCTTACCACTCGAAATCACATTTTTCATATCACGTAAATCATTGACATTTTCAGGGACTTGAGCAAAGGAAAAGGTCCCGGCAGATCCTTCTCAAATCTGCCCGAAATCTTTGACCTAAATCAAACAGGACAAAAGAAGTCCCTGGGTCTTCGGTTGAATAGAAACTTAATGTAAGCTTCATCCCATTTTATTCACTTCCAGCACTTTTTTGTGTGCTTCTATCCACAATAAGGAGCTTCCTCCCCGAACAATTCCCTGGCTTTTACTTCTGACTCATTATTTCAAGCTATTTTTAGAAATTATAAACTTTTTCAATGTTAAGATATGCCTTAAAAATAGTTATCATTCCGGAATAAAACTTTAACTGCAAATCTTTCTTACTAGACGAGTGTTTCTCAAACTGTAAGCCATGACCTGCTGAGGAGCAACAGGAAGCAAGAGGATCCATGGTTCCTCTGGGAGCAACAGGGAGCAAGAGGATCCATGGTTCCTCTGGGAGCAACAGGGAGCTGTGGTTCCCGTCATAATGGTGACGAGACATATTTACTTAAGCAATTTGCCAAATTTGTTGGCATTCTAGTTCTCTAAAGTTTTCGAAAAAAGACTTCAGGTTTCAGAAGAAAAAAATTACAGCTACATGAATAAAGGTGGTATCATTGTGATATCATGGTGGTATCATGAATAAAGGTGGTATCATGAATAAAGGTGGGATCAAAATGAATAAAGGTGGTATCATTGAGTTTTCCCAAATTTTGTTTACTTATTCAATGACGGTGAGCCAAAAGACTTCAGGTTTCAGAAGAAAAAAATTGCAGCTATAGGAGGTAAAAATGAATAAAGGTGGAATCAATGAGTTTTCCCTTGTTGCTCTACTTAGCAACCTCTAATGAAATTAATTTGTCTTTTAATCTGAAGTCTTATTTTGAAGACCACCTATTACAGCTTATCAAATAGTTCTAAAAACTCTTTCAGGCAAATAATATTGAGAAATTTACATGGATTCAAAACCCGATTAGATCCAAGGCCCCATCTGAAGTTGCTTTTAAAAGACCAATTTCTCACTGATTTCTCTTGCGATAATGCATTCAAGACAAGATTCGGCAGGACTTTCTGAATTTAGAGCGTGGAACTTTCTGAATTTAGTGATAATGCTTTATGATCACAATAATTTCAATCACAACGTCTTATCTGTCAATAATCATTTGTTATTACCCCATTGCTGAAAATCAGCACAATGCCGAGTCATCTACTATTCTATCATTTTATCGAATTCTTCAGCCTAATTGCAGCAATAGCTGCAGCCTAGTTAAGAGTTACAACAGCCCATAATAACCGAATGGCTAAAATCATATTTGGAATAAAATATTGTCTAGAGAGAACATTTTTATTCAAAGCTGATTAAAGAATGATGTTTTTTATTAATATTAGATTTGTTGCAAAAATAGATTTTGAAAAAAAGAACAATTTAAAATCCCATGCAAATCGTAGCGGATTAGAATGAAAAGAGCACATTAGTGTCACCATAGTCTAAGTCCTAAACTAGAGTTTTTTAGCCCCCCCTTACTTTCAAAACATGAGGTAATAATAATTTATTTTATCCATGGCATCTTTTTTCACTAGCCTCAGGACTAGCCTTAATGCATATCTAAGTAAGACAAATATATGGTTCAAATATTTATTAATTAAATAGCCTTCTACAAATCAAAATCAGCTGCACTACATCACACATAAAAATTAGAAAAATTAGCACAAGAACCATGCCCCTTGTGTACCACATCACATACCTTTATCACAACTCTCCTCTTCAATCACAGACCATTTCACCGACAATTAGTTCAGAGACCTGTTTAATAAAAGACTTACCTTCAATTTATTACTGTATTACATGGCCCATAAATCTTAGTTTGTTGTATATAATTCAATAACATTACGGAAAAGAAATTAAAAAAAAATATATATAATGAAAAACCATACTTGTTCTATTTCATGAACGCACGCTAAAAACAGGACTGTAGTTTTTTTACACAATAATATAAAAATATTGAAACTGAATATTGTGTGCCTGCGATTCTGGGTGGTACAGCACATGCGGTGCGGCAGTGTTCTTTACAAGGGCAGCACATGCTAAAGTTTCAAGAAAAGTTTTAATTTCCAAAGTATAAAAAAAATGTATTGGCCACGAACTAGCTAAAATATGGGTATTCAAGCTGCAAGAGATTCTAATTCTAAAACCTACCAAAATTTGAAATAAACTTATTAAACAAGAACTACAATAAAAAAAAAAAATCAAGAGTAACAAGTTTTGGCCGTCATTTTTAGAATATAAAGGTACATAATGAAGATTCGATTGCGGAAATATGCATGTTAAAGTTATACAAAG
Organism: Artemia sp. Qi Xiang Cuo; assembly: GCF_049724085.1. Lineage (NCBI taxonomy): Eukaryota > Metazoa > Arthropoda > Branchiopoda > Anostraca > Artemiidae > Artemia > Artemia sp. Qi Xiang Cuo. Next base: position 22,270,879 of record NC_142808.1, on the reverse strand, counting down.
CAGGATAAAATAAATAATAATTATGGATATCCCTTTCAATCCTGCTAAATCTTAGACAAAATGGTGTAACATGATTACGCCAAACTTTCTTATTGGTTTGCTTTTTCTTCTTTATGGTTCTATTTAATTTTTTGTGTATTTTTGATTCAGTTTTTATTCTTTGCTGAAAAAAGCTATTGAATATATCAAAAAAAGGTTCTTTCAGGCTTTTAGTCTAGTCACTGTCTTCGTTAAAGGTCTACAGAAAAATTAAAAGACCGCCTGAAGTTAAAAATGTGATTTTGAGAAACCATAAGATCAGTGTTTCTGCCATAAATTATCACAGTTTGACATGGGTACTTTTTATGACGACCACAGCTATTTTAAATACGCAAGTGCTTTATAAAGAATTATTAAAGGTAAAGGTAAAGAATACGGCATTGGACTTTACAGTCCCTACCGAGGGTGTTGATCTCCGTTTCTTGGCCCTTCAGTCAGGAAGGGGAATGGGGGGTTGGGGGCCAACCATCCTGTGCTTTCGCACACCATAAAGAATTATTGATCATGTCAATTTCAGATAAAAGTCAAAATTATGCTCTAATTTTCAGTGAAGAAAGTAGAAATTATTGGCTGTTCATACTATCAGTCTATTGTTTAGACATGCGCTCTTTCTCTTAAGAAAAAAATGTACAAATCTTTTAAAAGGGTTCAATTTCTCTTTTGGACCTGTTCAAAAAATGAACATATTTTTTAATGTTCTCATTTAATGTTTAACGTCTTTATTCTTCGCTGAAGACGGATGTTGGATACACAGCCAAATCTTCGTCCACGTTTAGTTCTAGTAACTGTCTTCGCAAAATTGATTAAAAAACCGACAAATCGAAATAAGTAAAATTAAGGAAATAATTAAAATAACTAGCGCACATGTTAAAAAATAGCAAAGGCAGTGGGATACTAAATTATAAAAAAGAGAAGAATCAAAGTAAATGAATCGTAAAAAAAGGAACGAATTTGAATGTTTAATGAATTCTGACAAAACACAAAATAGTAAGATTTTAATAGTAGATTTGATAGTTTAACAAGTTTAGCAGTCGGCTACCTTGAATACATAATTTTTAAGTCTATTTTATTTAGTTCTATAAATATTAAATTTTTCTAAAATTTCAATAGATAAATTCAGCAAAAATTGTATTTCATATTTTTTAGTAATTAAACTTATAGGCATGACAAAAGTTTTGAATTCCTGAAATAATAATTTAAGACAGATTGAATGAATAAAAAATGACACTAATTAAGAACTGAACAGGTTACAATTTTTGTTACAATTTGTGTTTTATTGGGTACTTCTTGAAATTTAATTTTTAAAAACCTAGAACTTGAGATGATATGTCAAAACACGGGCTGGCCTTCCAAATCTTGCCTTGGGAAAAAAAAGCAACACTTTTGGGAAAAAAAGCAACGCTTTTGAGCCGTATACAAAATTCCTTATTGGCCTTGCTGTATCAATTAGTGATAAATGCAAAATTGTTTAATCTTCGGCAAATTTTTGGCAATTTTAGTTGTCAGCAACTTTAATTAAACTTAACCTACATCTAAATCCCGAAGATTCTATCATCTGGTAATTTCAAACCCAAATTATCAAAATGAAACTGGTAATTTAAAACTCAAACTGGTAATTTTAAACTTCAAACTGAATATCTAACAACTTTCTTTACAGGAAATTTGATTTTGATACTTACCTTACCCTTAACCAATCTTTAAGTTTCATCTTAAGTAGTTTACTCTCCCCGTCAAACATTTTTAGGATTTCAAATACAGTAAAAAATGATATTTATAAAAACCATTTGGCACAATTTCTTTGTGTTGGAGCTTCTCAGAATATGTTTTAAGCCTCTCCTATGAGCAAAATACCTCCACCTCTCTGCATCTCTGTTATGTTTCATATGTTCGGTTTTTTGTGACCTAATATTGTCTCTTTTAATTGTTCTAACTTTTTTTTAATAAAAAAAAACTTGCCTCTTATTAATATTAAAATAGTATTAATTTCTTTTTTAAGCCTGTTTAACATTCTTAAAACCAGAAGTTATTAAGACAAAAGTTACTCTGGACACCCTATTTCCAGGGGCAGATCCAGGATTTTTTAGGCGTGGGGGTGCAACATAGGTTAATCTGCTAAACTTGCGTTAGGAGCAAGTTTATTTAACGCAAAATTGCCTTAATTAAGTATATTACACTACTTTAGACTACGTTAGGGGGGGGCCTCGCTCCCCTCTGGACCCGCCACTGCCTATTTCTAGTGTTCGCATTTTCCTCCCTTATACCTGACACTAAGTTGAAGATACGATCACTACTTATTTGCCAAAAAAAAAACATCCTTTCAAAGAAATTGGTTTGGTGTCAATTCATCATCTCTAGCTATTAAACGTAAAATAAAAATAACAATTCACCATACTTGTCTAGCCTACAGTAAAATGAATAAGCATGCTACAATTAAAAAAAATAAACACCAAGTCTTGCTGTTGAATTTAGTTGGAATACGAGGAGTCTTGTAAGGATTGTCTTGACAAAACGAAGTTTGACTCAAATTTCTTCAGCAGTGTTGAATAGTGCACCAAATTCTTGATCAGAACGTTGTATTGGCTTTCCAGGTATATCGCTTTTGCCTCTTTCTTTAAAAATAAATGTAAATAAGAAAATGTTGTTGTTAAAAGAAAAGTACTTTCTCCGAATTGGACCAGATTTAAAATTAGCCCAATCAAGCCGTCGTCCCAGTGCCCCATAGTGTATAGAGCTCCTCTGAAACTCCCTCATTAGTAAAATCGTAGTTACAAGTGAAAATTCTGATATGACAGAACAGATAATAAAATATGCTAAAAAACTTTTATCTTATTTCGTCTATTTACAGAGTAAATTTTCTGTAACAGGTATCGGGTCTAGGTGTTTACACCCCCCCCCCTCCCTCAGAAAATGCCCCCTCTGCAGAAAACACCCCGTGACCCCCTACCCCCTTCCGAAAAAAACCGATAATACCCTTCCCCCACAAACAAAATTGTTCCCCCAGAAGTTTTCCCCCACAAACAAAATTGAGCAGCCATAGAGAAAGTACAAAATAGGTACCTCAAAATGTCAATCAGATGTCCTGACCTAAGAGGTAAGAAAGGACCAGATATCAAAAATAGTTTTAGAACAGAGGCTGGTTGGTCTCCAATCGCTTTCGACTTATAAAAAAAGAAGGACTGGAACCCTCAATTTCTGATTGAATGAGCATCCTCCGAAGTTTCAACAACCGCGAAGCAGAGGCAGGGATGAGGAAGGGGAAGTCCCCCTCCAATAATGAATAAAGTTTGCTCATTTTGAGGCTTAATGTTACTCTTTAGTTTGATAATAATGGCGCGGACCAGAAATACCCCCAGAAATCAAGAGGGATCAAATATCAGGTTCTACCTCCACCCTCCCCTCGTCTCTCCCTTAGAACTAATTCTATGTTTATCTAAATTAAATAAAACTTACAATAAGTTTCCCCCAGGGATGATGGTATCAAACCAAGGATCGTAGATGATCGGGAGAGGACTTACTCAAACAAAAATCAAAAATTCAAGTGCCTTTTTAAGTGACCAAACAAAATGGAGGGCATCTAGCCCTCTTCCTCTGCCTCCCTTTCCCCCAAAGACATCTGAATGAAATTTTGAGATGGCCAATTGGTTCATCATAATTGAAAGGTCTAATAGATATGCCTCTGGGGATGACAAGACCCCCACCCCTCCCCCAGCCCTTAGAGAAAGGGCTTCAAGTTTTGCAATTTGTCCATTGCTTACAGATATTATTTATTATTGGAAAACATACGGATATTTTGTGAGAGTTCTAATCCTTCTTTTATAAGTCGAAAGTGATTGGAGACCAACCAACCCCTGTCCTAAAACTGTTTTGTTATCTGTTCCTTTTGTTACCCCTTAGGACATTTTGAGGCGCCTTTTGAGTACTTTCTCTTTGGCTGCTCCATTTTGCGCGTGAGGCAATTTTCCATGAGGGGAATTATCGGTGAAAATTTTCCGGAGGAATTTCCACGGGGGGGATTTTCCATGGGGAGATACTTTCTGGGAGTATTTTCCATGGGGTATTTTACGCAGAGGTTATTTTCCGCGAGAAGGGGGATATATTCCGGGGTAGGGGTTCTCTCCGAGGGGAGGGGAGTAAAGACTGGCTCCCATAAATTATCATATACGGATAATGACATGGCTAAAAGTTGCTTGAAGGATGGGTGGGCGTAGTCTTGGTACAAAGTTTCACAAGCAAGATTTGCTATTATAAAGTAAATCGTTAGAATCAGATATACAAATATTCATCAAAGACTAAGAAGATTAAAAACATAAGTATCGAAATAACTTGTAAAAATTGGTTTTATATCAAAATGCACCAAAGATCGAAAATTATCGTCTGTGTCCCTTGCTATCTAAATCACTGCCAGGGATATGCTGGGTATAAAAGGACGGAGCTTTCCGGTGTTGCGAGATACTTTGGGATCTTTGTTCCATCATAAGGTCCTTCCTTCGTCCCTATTCCCGAAAGGGAAATCCTGCTTGCGTGGCCTCGAAGTGGCGTCAGGCTATGACGCCATGGTCACCACTGCAGGGTGACCTTGAGGAGTAGCGCTCCCCGAGGAAATTATAACCTTGTAAACAATGCAGCATTTGCACTAGATTTTGATGGATAATTTTTGTGGTTTTATTTGTTTTGATAGCTTTTCGGGCTAAAAAACCTCTTGCAATCACTGTGCTGATAAATTCTTTTTCTTGAAATTTTGACTTATTTTCAGGTGAAAAGACCAGAATCACCCGGCCAGCTATTCATATTCAGCTGAAGTGTGGACGTCATTCTGTTATAAGTGTTTATGTTTTGTTAAAAAAAAAAAAAAAATGAATTATCCCATCACTGTTTTGGTCGATTAGAAGATAGATTTCTTATTCTTGGCTTAACAACATCAGAGTCATCAACATCACAACATCAACAGTCATCAGAGTCAATCAATATTAAATTTTATACATCAATATCCATTTAATATGGTTTTAAGTGGCGCGGAAAGGTTTTAGGCTTATGACTATCACAGAAAGATGATCGTTATTATTATTATTATTATCATTAATATGGGCGGAATCATTAATCTATGTCGAGGCTCAGGATACAAAGGCCCAGCATCTCCAACTCCAACAATACAGAAGTTAGTAGTAGAGGGACTTATATTCGGTCTCCCCCCATCCTTACCACCAGAGCTGTTCCTCGGATTAGTGGCGCTCGAGGAAAAATTAATTACAGCACCCCTTTCTCAATTGAAATAGAAGCGAAAAACGCCGAATCAGGTAAGAAATTGGGCCAAAGTGGGCAATACCCCAGCCTTGGCACCCCCAGGCCACGAAACCCGGGGCAACTGCCCCAGATGCACTCCCCCCTCTTGAAATAGCTCTGTTTACCACATATTTTGCCCGCTGTCATATATTACGTTCCGTAACTATGTCCTCCGGCTTAACACCTGGTTACCCCAACGAAATGGCCGAAATGGTTTTGGTGGAAATGGCCGCAATTTCTTATTATTTACGTCCTTTTCACAAGTGCAACCTAATGTAAAAAAAAAAAAAAAAAAAAAAATCAAAATAGGGGGCTTCAATGCAAAAAACAATTGGTGACTTCAATGTAAAAAAAGAAATGCAAACAAAATTCGATTCCCTCTAAATTAGGGCCCAAAGAAGGTCATAAAAGGCCCTTCTTTTATAAGATTTCTTCTCGTATAAATGGTAATCCCAAGTTTTTGACAAACCGGGGAATTAGTTCTACCTATTTGTATTAAAGGCAGGCAGCAGAACATGATTATTGCGTTAGATAAAAATAATTTACATAGATATGTTTCATATAGATAAATGTGAAATAAATTACTTTAAAAATCACTGCGCAAATACTTTTATCTCCAAATTTACAATAGAAAGTAAAATATAATATTTTCTTTTTCCTGTTGCTAGGATAATTAAATTCCTTCAAGACCAAAAAGGGAACCATAGAGCAGTCACGATCTAAAAGTCATTCTTGTCATTCAATTTTTAGTCTTACAAAATTTAAGTTTTGTATATACTACTGCCACTACTAACAGCAGCTTAAAACAGAAGCACCAAGTCACCCGAGGCCAATACAGCTACGCATGCTCTTCCTCCATCCAATAAATTCAAAACCTCCCTTCCAAGAAGGGACACCCTTCCGAGAAGACCCTTCCGAGAAGTTATAATTTTCATTAAGTCCTTCCTTAAATTCCATTTCTAGACGATCTGCTTTTTTGGTCCTGGATGGCTGGCCAAAAAACACGATCTTAGGCAACTTGTCATTCTTTATCCGCAGAATGGGTCCCATCTCAATCTTTTTCTCATTATAGCCCTAGAAAGCTGAAAAAAGCCATATTCTTCGTACAGTTTACTTTTGGAAACACGGCCAGTCAGACGAGTACCCAGAAGTACCTGTAGGTAATTCCTCTCGAAAACGTCTAACAAATCCTTCTGTTTTTTTTTTTTTTTTTTTTTTTTTTTTTTTTTTTTTTTTGAATATCCAGGTTTCAGAACCATACTTGACCGCTGTCATCAATGTTGCTTCTAATGTTCTAATCTTGGTTTATAAACTTTCCATTCTTCCGAATATATTTTCAACCGTGAAAAAACACCCTAGGCTTTGGCTATTGTACTTTTATTATCTTCACGGCATCCACCAACTTTACTAAACATACTACCTAGTTAAGTAAATTTATCCACTTAATCGATCTTCTCATGTGCTGGACTCTCAAAAACCTACAAAAATTCATTTATTTTGCTAGTATTTTCATCTAGGACACTCAGATTTCAGCATAATTTAATTCCAGGACTTTTAATTTACCTAGTAAATTCCAGGAGTTTGTATAGTAAGAGCGACTCGTCTCAATAGTAACCGAAACTCTAAAAAAAGGAATTTTAATATCAATAGATAGAACAAAAGAATTTGATTTCTATGCTGATTTTATGCTGAAATATATAAGTTTCATCAAGTTTACTCATATCCATCAAAAGTTACGAGCCTGAGGAAATTTGCCTTATTTAAAAAAAAAATTGAAAACACCACTAAAAGTCATAGAATCTTGATAAAAATCACACCATCAGATTCAGCGTATCAGAGAACTTTATTTTAGAGGCTTCAAGCTCTTGTCTGCAAAAATGTGGAATTTTGTATTTTTTTGCCAGAAGAAAGATCACGGATGCGTGTTTATTGGCCTTTTTTTTCCCAGGGGTTATCATATCGACCCAGAGGTCCTAGAATTTTGTGAGAGGGCTTATTTGAACAGAAATTAAAATTTCGGGTGCCTTTTTTAATCAAAATCAAACAAAGATTTAAAACAGAATCACTTTTTACAAAAAAAAACTGCATTTTAGATGTCTTTTCATGGTTTTCATGGTTTCATGGTTTCATGGATATCAAAGATATTTGATTTTTTAAATGAAGTAATAAGTGACGTGACGTAAGATCTAACACCGATTATGTACTAACCATATATGATGTAATGAGAGACGTAACGTAAAAATGGAAAAAACAATTTTTATTTTATTTTAGTTTTAGTTCAGAATCGATAAAGTTATAAACTGCGAAACATTTATGGTATCTGAGCAATAATTTTAATCTTGTAAATTAAACTTGAAAAATAGTTAAAAATTTTAAAATTAGTTTCATTTTTTGTTATTAATCTAAGAATAAAAATTTGGCCGAAGCATACTCTCCTCTTTCTTTACAACTAATCGTGACCCCATTCCCATCTCTAACTGGGACAAGTTCAGATTGATTATTCCCTCTCAATATTCTTGCATGCCAATACAATATTCTACTATTATGTTGTGTGGCTGTAACTTCCAGATCTTCAGCAATTTTATTCATGGCCACTGTATCACACCTTCTTAAATCATATTTTAATACTTTCCTTAGATCCCTCTCATTTTATATGATATATCACTCATATACTTCACGTACAAGTCATTCCTCTTCTCTAACGGACTTAAAGCATTTTCACTTATTTGCCTTTGTGCGTTTTTAACTTTCATCGCTGAGACAACATCTGGTACTTAACTCATGGACCATATACTGCACTGTTTGTAAGTAGACTATTATACCTACAAAATTGTGGCAGTTTATAACCGTTATTATTTTCTTTTCCTGCCCCAAATTTACCCAGGCTAGGATACCATTTATCCCTGTTTCTACGAACTAGAGCAGTGATATCCCCTAATAAAAATATCTTATATCTACCTGGGATTCTGTTTATTTGTTCGTGTAGCTGTAATTAAAATTAATCTGAGTCCCTATCCACCTTCCCAACCTCAATAAGATGTAATAGTTTTCTTATTCATAATGAGCCTTACTCCATGCCTATGCATCCCATCCGTCCTGATTGAGTAAATCATCTATATCACCTAATTTCACGTTTCACGCCCCATGGATATGAGTTTATGTAACTCTTAACAAGTCCAGTTCAAAACGTCTGTATTTGTCGGTCAAAATGTCAATACAAGTCTGTTTTTTTTAACGTCGGAACATGCCAAGTTGCTATTTTTGCATTATTTTAATCGTTAAAATTATTATGACCTCGGAGAAAGCAATGATCAAAAATCAGTACAGGATAAGGAATAATACATCTTCTTAATGCTACACTACGTGCTAAAGCAAGATTAGAACTAGACAGCAAGAAGTCCCTGGGACCTCCAGTATAAATGGAGGCTTTGTGCAATCGTGGGTCCGTCTTGGTCACAAATAGGTTTTCAATACTTGGCGATGCTCTTCTATCAATAAGAGGTGAAATCCTGCATAGAAAATCTAAAGCCTATTACCTCCGAATCATTACATATTCATCTCTACAAACATTTTACTATTAAGGGGAGGCAGCCCATACTAGTAACTTGGCTAAGAAGAGGTTTTTAGCCCAAATAAGCCCATATGTTTTAAAATGCATAAACACTTCTAAAATATAGGAGTTGAAGATGTGGTAATGTAGGTTTAATTTAGAAGTTGAGGATATGGTAATGTAGGTTTAATTTAGGAGTTGAGCATATGGTAACGTAGGTTACTTTAGGAGTTGAGGATATGGCTCATGTTCTATCAGGATGGAAGCAGATTTTCCATTTAAAAATAATTTTTGTTAGGGTAATACCCTTGAGCTCCGTTGGATCAACTATGTGAATTTGAAAATGATAAAGATCCAAGTTTGTTAGTGTGTTAATGAAATGGTAAAGAAACTATAATAATTTAAGCTGGAGTAATTTTGCTGTTTTTTTTTGGGGGGGGGGGAGAAAAGATGTGTTACTATTTATCTTATGATTTGTATTATCGAATTATGTGTTGTATGGCCTTATTCAACTTATAATAAATGTAATGTTATTATCACATCATCAATATTTCCTCCATTTCCAGTGGTCTAACTCGGCTGAAATTTCTGAGGGAAATGTATGAATCACATGTAATCAATTAGCACTACTACTAAAATCAATTAGCACTACTAGCACAATTAATTCATTTATATTACTTAAAATTCGACTTATGTAGGCTTTTATGAACTACTATTTAGAGTCTGATAACCATGTTACTGCTAATGAAATGGCTGTTAGTTATTTAAAGCAGAGAAAGGTGATGACCTTGTAGCATCTAAAAGGACATACAGAGCTGGCCTTGGGTAGTTAAAGCTTGGAAAGTCCCTAATTAGTTTTAAAATAAACTACCGGCTTCTAGGAAAAAAAAAGAATTAAAAATTAAACCGTAGGGTAGTCATGGTATAAAAACTCATTGGAACTTTCTGACAATCACAGGGATTTAATCTTTATATGCAGATGTGAAATTGACCCGAATACAAGGAGAAAACTTACTTTTAGTACTAAAAATATTTTTTCAGTATTTTTATTCTTTAGTACCATCATTATTTACCACGGCTATGAGAAAATAAAAAAAAATATTAAAATCTTAATCAGGTAACTTTCTTCCCTTTTGTGATACACCATGTCTGGTAGTGTTGCTGATGTTTGTATTATCTGGAGTCACCAAAATCATTTTAAAATGAGAGACACAAAATGATTAGCAGGATGTAATGTACACAATAGTTAAGCCTAAAAAAGCCTAAAAAAGAGCGCGTCGTGTCCAATAGTAAGACATATTATAGATTAGAGAGTAGAGAAAAACACATATTTGACTTTTTACACTGATTCCAAATGTATTATTTTCATCAATATTAAAAGTAGCCTAAGACAATTAATTTGTGGATGAAGGCCATGGTGTCACAAAATAGGGGCGATTTTAAGGGCACTATCAGATCTTGATGAATATTATATATGCTATTTTTTAATGCTGAAAATTCACGTCTTAAACTTTTGACACCTTTTCTAAAAAAAGGAAATAAAATGGCGACGCCAGTATTCTTGTTTTTGTTTTTTTTCGTTGTCTGTTGTAAAGGAATCATTGTGTTGAATGGACATAAAATAAAGTCGAGCAAGATTTCCTTGAAAAAGTTTTTTTTTCTATATCTAGGAGTCTTACTAAGTTTCAAAAAAGACCGTATAACATTCAAGTGTAGATTTTTGGCCAATATGGACAAAAATCGGTTAAAAAAACAGACTATGAGTCATTTTATCTATTTCACCAGTTGAATCTAATCATCTTATTAATTATACATTGATAAATGCTCATTTGTTTCTCTTAAAGTTTTATTCTTGTAATCACATGTATTTGTGTATGCATTTCATCGACCTCTAGCAGTGAATTAATAAAACGATCGTATCTCCATAGTAATAAATTTTCAGAAGAGCAGAATAAACCTTAACTTTTTAATTTCCCATCCGACAATCGCAAAACAAAAACAGGTTGATATATATTGATTTTACATATCAATCTATTTTTGCTTTATGGTTTTCGGATGGTAAATAAAAAAATGTGAGGTTTTTTCTGCTCTTCTAAAATTTACAACTATGAAGATATGACCTTTTGATACCCGACAGACGAAAAGCTTCTTTTGTACAGCTGAAGTAGTCATGACTAGCTATGACCCTTGCCTATGAAATTGTGACACCTGTAGACACTGAAGCAATTTTTTATTGTCTTGCAATTCAAAGTGCATGCTGCCATGCATTAGCGAGGTGAAACTATTTTACACTTCCCCTAATATCCAAACCAAAAAGAAGAAAAATTGGCACTTCAACATGGAAAACAACTTTAATAAGAATTGAACTAGCGCTACTGACAGTGTTGCTGTTATGCTGCAGAACTAGAAAATTCAAAACAAGCTTACTTTATTGTATTAGAATTGAAGTCTCGTCAGAGTCCATGCTCACTTCAACGCAACCTGAAACGGAGTTCAAAACACCCAGCTTGTATGATCTTAAACTGTTTTTATGGATTGAGATATAGTGGGTAAGCTAAAAATAAATAACTGTTTTTTCATTAGGGTTCCTACTTTTTTAACTCATACATGAATCAAAAACGAAACGGTGAAATTACTTTGTTTATGTTTTAATAATGGCTTTCAACTTTGCTCATCAGGACTGGATGGTGTTAACTATTTTGAATTAAGACAACCTAGAGTTTGTCTAGCCTTACCAATTTCTGGTTCTCTTTCATTTATACATATCTATACTTACTTCTTTTTCTTTTTCTCTTCTTCTCTCCCTTGATTTCCGTGCCGATTCGTTATTTCTTTGTCTTCTTTCATAGTATCGAGCATCTTTCACCTTAGAATCACCAGAAGCGCTAGAAACTTCAAGTCCATCTCTGCTAGATGGGGACTTGATCCCTGATATGGGTGATTCAAAAGATTTGGAGGAGGCAGCATTGTCTGTGAAGGCAGCATGTGGCTTTGTAGGATCTAAAAGATATCAATTTCATCTATGAACATCGAAGACAAAATTTACCAATGTCTGTGTGTCTCAGACTCTACTAATTCGTCCAAAACTATCCTGCATAGCCAAATTAAACGTTTTTGGGATCAACAAGATCCCAGGATTAAAGGCAAATATGTTTCTGACGATCCCACCAACACCCTCCTTCTAGCTCTGACATAGACATTTTTTTGCATTGACGTGTTTTATTTTTTCACGTATAACTTCATTTCTTTACAGCGACATGTTAGCTTTTCGAATGTTTACCCTATCCTGGGCACTTGTAAGGTCCCCGAATTAATTATTATTCCATTTAAGTCCCAAATGTCCTTGTTGTCAAGTGATCGGGTTCAATAAATTTGGTTTCGAGGAAGAAAATTTGAGACGTTGGTCACCAATTTGAAAAGAGCGAATTATTAGGCAAGGGACATCGAAATACATGGAAGGCAATATATGATTTTTTATTATTTGGGAGGGGGGGACTTCCCTGCTTATTTTTAATAGTGAGTGCCATAAGGCTTACCTCATTTAGCTGGTACATAAAACGTTTTCCGGACATATTCTAGAGGAGCTTATTCTTAAACTGAAGCACAAAAAAATACAACCGAAATATTCTACGAAGCTCATGAAGAATGTTATCGCTGATTCCTTTGTCATTTATTTTCACACTTTTATAATATGAGCACCTGAGTACTTTCTCGCTATCTTTAAATAAGAAAATTTACTTGTGATGGGCTTAGATTTTGTTTTCACTGATCATAGAAAACGAGTCGCGGTAGAGTTTGCCAGACGAAAGAGTAATAAAAGAGAGAAAAAGGAGGAATCCACCTTCTGAAGTCACCTTCATGAACTCCCCCCTTCTGGAAGGAATTACCTCCAACATTAACTATCAAACCCTTTATCTTGGCGGTATCACATCGCACCACCTTCAAAAGGCAAGTGTGCTTCTGTCTTAAAGTCCCTGGCCTTTTTATTTTTATTGGGCATTGATGAAAGTAGAGTACCTAATTAATTTTATTCTAGTTCAATAGCAAATTTTTAAAAAATAAGTTAAAATGCTATGTTTTCTAGTTGTTCCTGTCCCGTTACTGTTTCTAATGTCTTAGGTAAAATTAAGAAATTTTTTCATTTTTATTTTTCCTTTCTCAAAATGCTTCAGATACCAAATATTTAAAAATAGAAATTCTTTTCTCCCTGGACCCATCTTAGGGTCCAGATATGACCAGATATAACCATTCATATCATAGTTTTCAGATATGATCATTCATATCTGAAAAGTTTGATTTTTAAGATTTTTCTTATGAATAGTTATAAGTTCTGAAATTTTTAGGACAGTATCATATATTGTTAGCTTTGCCACGTTGGCTGTTAAAATAAATGAGTAAATTAATTAGTTAAATTTTACAACACTTTTTGCCTTTAAAAATTCAAACATTAATAAGCAATTGATTCCCAACGGGTCTTTTCTGGTGGTGTTGATTGAAGTTTGTATTCTGGTGACCAACACGGGTTTTGTTGATCAACATTGCGGATAAAAACGACCAAAATTAAAACCGTTGTTTACCGGGCTTGTTTGTCAAATTAAGTGTGAAATTTCAAGGCATATTATTATGGGACTTTTTTTTTTAAAGAAAAAAGAGCTATTATTAGCTTGATCTCTTGCCCAAAGTAAGACGCGAGAAGTTTTTTTTTTTATAATTAACTACCTCTTCCCCCTTAAAAGGGCACTGGACAAACTTTGTGATATAAAACTGAAATTTTCAGAATTCGATCAAACTGTGAAAAGTTGTATAAATAATGAAAAGTACCAGAGTAAACACAAGTATAAAGGAAAAAAAAATAAATAAAAAGACGTTGAACTGACTTTGTAAGTATCATCTTTTTTCCAACAGTATTTCCAACAATTCGTGCTCTTGCGTAAAATATCGTTGATCAAGAATTGTTGAAAAGCACACCTATCAAGGCCGTATCCAGGGGGGGGGTTACCCGGTTTGAACCCCCCCCCCCCCGAAATTTTTGACCGACTCGAAAATAAGTCGAAAATTAGTAAAGGTAAAAATCAGTAAAATTAGTCGAAAACTGAGTCAAAAATTAGTAACCCCCCCCCCAAAAAAGTCAAAAATTAGTAAAACCCCCCCTGAACAAAAATCCTGGATACGGCCCTAGGTGTCACCTATTCTTGCGACTGTTGATCAACAATGTGTTCACCAGAAGAATCCTGGAGACAAACACGCCTTCAAAACAGCCCCGCATTCTTAAACCGTTTGTGTCATATTTTTTTAGTTTATTTTGCGCTTATTAAGCAGACACAAAAAAACATATCATATCTTATTATTACTTATCCGAACATTTGCAATGTTTTAGTTTGTTACCATAATACTTAATCATTGGAAAACTTGTCTCTCCGATTAAACTTTCCAAGCAGGGTCCTTAATCGGGAACTGTCTCTTTTTTTTACAGGTCCTGGAATAGGGTTTGTTTCAATTATGTCAGAAACTCAACAAACACTTTTCTTTTATCTTTGCTATTCTTTCTTGTAAACGTTTTTGTTTTTTATTTTTTCAGTGTCACTTAACAAGGGGAAGCAGTTTTGTTTTCGGTGTTGAATAAATAAATAAATGAATAAATTGTTTATATACTGAATAAATAAACAGCAAACAAATGGATCATTTCTTTTATTTCGCATTTTGACTAGCTTAGTACAACGCCATCTACCGATTTCCGAATTATTGATTATAATAATTTGAGATTGAATTGTTTTTAGTTTGCGGCAATACGCTCAGATCCTTGTTTTTCCTACCACAGCGCTTATCGATTGTTCAAGGACACTCTTTTGTACTTTTAGAGAGAAATTCACATCGGTAATTGGGTCTATAGTGACATATTCAGAACTGAAACTTAAAACAAGCAGATAGTGAAGGGAACGATGAAGCCAAACTTAAGACGACAACTCTCCCCCCTGGTAATGGCTAAAGTATCATTTACACTTTACTGAAAACGAAATATATCTTTTTAAAGTGTTTACATGATTATGTCAAAAACTTCTAATTTTATTTAAACTGTCAGGTTTTTTTTTCAATATCAGCCTATTTGTAGAAATTGACTATTTTTATTAGACTTACATATCTGCTGCTAACATATAAAAGCTGCTTTACAATATTTCCAGTTTTTTAATTTTCAGTAAAGAGCAAATTACACTCCAGGGAGACTAAAAAACAGTTATTTATGGTAAAGTTTCTCGCAGAAAACATACGTGGTGATTCATTTTGTCTTACTGTTTTAAAAATTCGTTTTATTAGTTATTTTTTTCGTTCTTTCAAAGCTGCTCTTTTCAAAAGTATTCAAGCAACAATTTGCATGCGAAGCTTTCAGCTAACGTACCAAGACCAGTGAAAGTCAAATCTTATTTTTTGGATTGGTAAATTGGACAAGCCACATCAATAACGTACATCTTAAAGGTTAAAAAAAAACATCAGGAATTTAATGTTAATAAAAAAGACCTCCACATAGGTTACAGTTATACAATTTTTGACAATAGCGGGTGCAAAATAAAAAAAAAGGAAGAAATGTTGGTGAAAAACCAGAACAGAAACATATTTGTTAGACCCATAGGATGCAAACAGCTTCAGAAGGTGTAGCCTTCCTTTGAAGATGTAGTTGAGAATATGCATATAGTTAATATTCGAATTCGAATAGACGAGAAGCGTTACTAAATTAATTTATTATTTTTTCTTATTTATTGTTACGATTTAAAGTGGGAACACTGACGACAATGTTACCCTGCCCAAAGGAATTCGGAATTTTGAAACAACCGAAAGAAAAAACTTAGAATATCACAATTTTCAGGCGTGAATAAACCTAAGATGGGTCCAAAGGAGGGGGGGGGGTGGGACTGCTTGCAGTTTAATGGCCTTGGTTATTCAGTCATAGAATAAAAAAAAATCAATATACGGAATGATTGGAAATGAAAATACTAGATCTTTGTCTCTGCACTGACTACTAATTTCATTCCGTATTCAGCTTTATACTCCCTACTTAAGCTTGTTTCTTATGCGTCGATTATCCATGCATTACGTTTTTGGCAAAAAAAAAAAAAAATGGCGTATATGTTTAAAATCAGGAAGTTAACTGTTTGGCAGAATAAATGTTCGATTATTCGTTAAGCAACGGGGAGATATTTCACCTTAAATTTTTAGTGCATATGTATCAGGGATGGAAGTAACGGGGAAACAACAGCCCCCCCACCTTACAATAAAAAACTGTTTTCCAGAATTTCTTTGGCATTTTGTATTTAAATTATCAAATTTTTATATTAGTTTCTTCCCAAGGAAAAACACTGCATGCGCCCGTGTCTTATGTGCATGTTACGGTGAAAGACCAAAATCTGGTGAATGTCAACATTCACCGGTGAGTATCCGAAATTCTTTTTTCTCTGCTTGGATTCAATCAGCTTTGCTAGTCTTATGCAAGGTTTGATAGTAAGAGTTAAAGTTAGATTAGGTTAAATTAGGTTACAAATCTCAGAAATTGGTTAAAAACCTACCATAGCCCAACCTAACCTAACTTGTCACCCTCAAACCTTGCATAAAACTGAAAAGGATGACTGGTAAAGCTGACTAAATCCAAATTGAAAAAGAAGAATGTCGACATTCTCAAATTTCGGTCTTTCACGGTAACATATACATAAAATACTTTCAAGTATTTCTTCGCTGTTTTTCATGGGGTTGGCTGATATATCTTACATAACTTGTTTGAATAATCTTTTGCTTATTAGTCGACTTAAGCATAACCGTTCAGCTTGTGTTAGTTGTGCACTTGTGCTCTGTGTGTCAGTTCTGCTTTTACGGTGTACTGTGACTACAATTAATGCTTCTTAATGTGTTTGTTAGTTGACTTAAGCATAACCGTTCAGCTTGTGTTAGTTGTGCAGTTGTGCTCTTACGGTGCACTACGACTACAATTAATGCTTCTTAATGTGTTTGTTAGTGCACTTAAGCATAACCGTTTAGCTTGTGTTAGTTGTGCTCCGTGTGTCAGTTGTACTCTTACGGTGCACTATGACTACAATTAATGCTTCTTAATGTGTTTGTTAGTCGACTTAAGCATAACCATTCAGCTTATGTTAGTTGTGCAGTTGTACTCTGTTGTGCTCTGTGTGTCAGTTGTGCCCTTACGGTACACTATGACTACAATTAATGCTTCTTAATGTGTTTGTTATTCGACTTAAGCATAACCGTTCAGCTTGTGTTAGTTGTGCAATTGTGCTCTGTTGTGCTCTTACGGTGCACTCTGACTACTGTTAATGCTTCTTAATGTGTTTGTTAGTCGACTTAAGCATAACCGTTCAGCTTGTATTAGTTGTGCAGTTGTGCTCTGTTGTGCTCTGTGTATCAGTTGTGCTCTTACGGTGCACTATGACTAAAATTAATGCTTCTTAATGTGTAATGTGTTTTTTTAATTCGATGGTTCAACCTGACTTATTTGCATTTGACGATCAGCATATCTCTCCCATCTTTTGTATTTTAAGTGGCTAGGAATTTCTAGCTAGGCTAGGAGAGTGGCTAGGATTTGTTATTCAATTCCTGCGTTTCAAACTCAGATTTTTCAGAATAGGGAAAACAATTAAGAAGAGAGACTACTAAAATAGTTGCAGAACTTGGAAATTATAATGGGTGTCCTATAGCTGAGATTGATACTTATTAGTAACTTTACCGGAAATCCAGTATCTCATATATACAATGAAGAAGACCTCACGCAACACGAAGAAGAAAAATATAAACACAGCGAAAGACACACTAAAAAAAAACACACAGAAAAAACAACTATGAACAAAATTATATTTATAATTATAATCATATAAAGAACAAAATTATAATTATGTTTATAATTTAACACTAAATACCTTTTCTGTTAACTAATGATTCCTCGTTTTTCTTCTGAAACTATTCTTCTTATTATAAATATTTTGCTTTATCTACCTCAATTGCTTTTTTATTGCTGAATATAAAACAACTGATTTTATTATATCAGTTGAGAAGGTATTGGAAATTCGGCCTAAAACTGTTTTTTGTGTGTAGAACCGTAGGACCTTATCAGTTTGCGGGTTCACTGTGCTGTCGTGATTTTGTTGTTATCATTTTCGCTTTGCCTTAGTCTTTCTTTTTACCACTATCAAGGGTGTGTCCACGATTTTTGACAGCAGTAATTTTGGCCAAATATCTATTAATAATTGTAATTATAATCTAATAATTGTAATTATAATAATAGTTGCTTTTGAGGAGGTTCGACCCCCAAGATGTCAGTTTGCGAGTTTCAGTATCTGCTGACAGTTTCAAAGACCAGGTTTCCATTAGCAAATTTTCTCAGTACCATGGGGAGCTTCGAAATCAATTTTAGTATAAATTGATAGGGGATATTAGTTATTTCAACAGTTCGAAAAGCTAACGAGAGGCTGTTTTAAAACAAAGGAAATGTACAATCTCTTACTAATTATTAAGCGAAACGCTGTGTAATCAATGTATGAATAGCATAAATAATGTGCATCCTGTGTCCGCAAAGATTTCAATCAAGTCATTTAACACAACAGGAACAGTGGCGGATCCAGGGGAGGGGCGAGGGGTGCCCCCCTAACGTAGTCTAAAGTAGTGTAATTTACTTAGTTAACGCAAGTTTGCGTTAACTAAACTTACTCCTAACGCAAATTTATCAGATCGACCTGTTTTGCGCCCCCCCCTAAAAAAACCTTGGATCTGCCCTTGAACAGGAGACTTACAAAGCTATCAGAATATTCAATGAGACTTCTTTTGTGCTGATTTTTAATGTTTTCCAAGTAGGAACACGAGAGTAATTTGTAGGGATCGTCCTTTCCTGAACTCTAAAAAGAAAATTCTGCTTCGCTCAATAATAAGAAAAACAAAATTTATGTAAGTTTCATTAAATCCAAATATCTCTATCTCTGGCACAAAACTGGAGAATTTAAATGGTTTTCGAAAATTTCCGGGGAAGTAGGTGTCGGGTTTTAGTTCTCCGTCGTTTAGTCAGAGCTCTCATCGAAGCTATACAAGTTTTTGTTAGACCACCAAATCAATTATGAATAGTTTGGCCCCAAAAGCTAAAAAACTTGTAATGGCCAAAATAGGGTGATTCTTTAAGGTACCGAACGACCTTAATTGATACTTGAAACCACAGTAGCAACAGTTGTGGCTTAAGTAGTCAAGTTGTGACTGGAAAGGTACACAGTGGTTTTGGACTTCCACATCGTAACATAAGCCTCAGTTTTTGAAATATTTTTTATCTGATTCGTTCTCAAATATGTTTGGATCAGTTCTATCACCAAATTTCACAACCGTCTTTAATATATTTGTAAAAGGATAAACTGGGGCGTAGCTCCAGCATTCTTATTGGGGGGGGGGGGCAAGAGGGGTACATATCTGGATAGTCAAGGCGCATGGGCTATATACTAATTTTATCTCCAAGTTATTGGGGGGCATTGTCTCCCCCCGAACGACACCCATGAGTATAAAGATACAAAGCCATTGATGGTACATAGACCATCGATCATTGACGATGTTTCAGTGTGTTTTTTTCTTTTTTTTACAGCGACAGGTAGCAAGCCTGTTCCTAGCCTTGTGGCAGCTGGGATTAGGTAATGGTCCTTGTATTGCCAAGTAGGAATCAAAATAATATATCAGATTCATGCTAATAACATGCACATATTTTCTATAAGTTAGCTTAAAGACATATTTTACATTTCTAGGTTTGAAGGAAATTTTCAATTAGGGATTGACTTTTGGGATACTTAGTACTTTTTATGATGACGTCATCATCCATTTGCTATTAAGGTCAAGAGTGCCGTTTCACGGAAATGTAGGAGCTTGGGGACAAAATGTATTTCAAAATATAGAGAGGGCGGAAATCTTTGATATTTTATCGCTTTTTTCAATAGAAATGTAAAAAAAAACAGTTCTCCTCAACGAAGATACCAAAAAAAGATATATTTTTAAAATTTGAAAGGGTGGAACAAAATACGAGAGGGAGGGAGGGTAATTTTTCTCTCCCACCCCCAATTTGCACACGTGATTAAGATAGTAGAGTAGCGGAAAGTCTGCCAGGACATCTTCAGAATAAGAAATTCAATCTCCTCATACTATGAGACTCTGCACTAAAACATTTAATTCTCAATTTCTAATAAATTTCTTTAAAATTAAGTCCCTGTTTAAAATACTTAAATTTCCAAAAATTAACGGAACGATTGTGACTGAATCACAAGTGGCAGACATGGCAGTGTTAAGCATTAAATAGACTAAATCCAATTATATAAATGTTTACGTAAATACACTTGCTGTGTTGATTATGATTACGCAGATCATGATAAAAATATTCCTGTGATTATGTTTAGTTTTTATAAGCCTCATGTATATATATATATATATATATATATATATATATATATATATATATATATATATATATATATATATATATATATATATATATATATATATATACATATATATATATATATATATATATATATATATATATATATATATATATATATATATATATATATATATATATATATATATATATATATATATATATATATATATATATATATATATATATATAATGTAAGTATTCTAGATCCCCCATTTGTCTCCTCAAAACGCTTACATTTTTAAAAATCTGATTAGGCCTATTCCCTCTCAACTTAACACCTGATCATTTGTTTTTTAGGATCCCAATACTATATCCAAAACCAAACAATTAAAAAATAGAATAAATTTATAAATCCAGCAGTTGGAGGGTGCCTGGCTGAGCGATAGATTCATGCTTACTGTGATGACTGGAACTTGACGGCATGTGTGACGCATCTTCCTGGAAGAGCGAGGAACCTCTTTGCATTTCATTTCCGAGATCAACATCCCTTGATGCTGGTGACTCTGGCCGAATCACAAATGGCAGGTATGGCAGTGATAAATTATGACGGCTTACTAAACTGGCAGTTGACTCTCTCAACGGAACTGTCGGTAAAAAATAATGTAGTTTTGATCAAATTAATGTAAAAGCAAAGTTTTTCTTATGTAAGGAAAAGAGCCAAGTTGAACCATAAAACGAATAAATAAGTGAATGAACAAATAAACAATACATAAAGCCCGCTTTGCTCTTAACTTAGACAGCGCGATTATGCTACCTGTAATACCAGATAAATACATTAAAGTGACAAGTGATATGTAAGAGAACAACATTGCTGTAGTTAAAGTATAAAGTGAGGATGGTAGTTGGTTTCTTCAAAAAAGGAAATATCTTTTACCTTAATAAAAAGAAAACAGAGTGCGGGGTCCCACAAGGGTGAATCCTGGGATTTCTCCTTTTTATCATTTTCATTGAACGAATGAAGCATTACTTGTCAGAGACTGGTGTCATTCTGTTTGCAGATGACACTTTGCTCTTTCTGACAGCGCCTTCACTTGATGTTTTGTATATTAAAATTCATAATGCAGTTTTTGAATTCTATGTTTTTGTCAACAAAATCTGTTAACCCTAAGCTTTTCTAAAACTTTTTTTATGATATTGTAACGCTAATAGTTTGCGCCACTCTTGTAACGCTATGAATTGCGCCGTTACTATTTTAAACTTGTGCCGCTATAGATTACACTAGTTGTAATGGCGAGTAAGATAAATGGGTGACCGCGCCACTTCCTATGGAAGAAAATAAAATACGTAACTATAGTAGGTTAGAAGTTCTCCAACCATCAATCCATCAATACCTCTAGTGTTAATTAGAGATCAGATTCCATGGGAGCGCTGCCTATGGAGTACATTTGAACTAGTTATCTACTGTGCGATGAGATACAGGCATATAACAAGAACAAACAATCAAACTATCATTTTTTTTTTTCCTGAAAAAGACTATGTCAATATAAAACAAACAGAAATTGACTGAAAAAACTTTTTCCACAAAATAAGTTTTTCAAGAAATAGTACAAGAACTCCATTAACCCAAAAATGAACAAAAATAGAATAAAATAATCTACCAAGCATACAACTATCACATATCAGCATCAACAAAATAAATGAAACCCAAAACGAACAGAAATTACAGTAAATAACCGATTTAAACTCAAAACGAGCAGAAACTGACATGATTAGAGTTCAAAACCCCTATGCTTTCTAAGAGCCCGAATAAAATTTGTACTTTATTGAAAAAAATTCAAATGAATCTGCATTGTCAGTTTAATATACATATGGTGATATTTATTTCTTAAAATCTTAATTAATTTTTGATTTTTTAAAGTTATAAAAGTGAAATTACTTAAAAGAATTTTAACTTTCATAAATATTTAACTTTCATACGGATGGCATGTTGCGACTCAGTTTACTTTCCCCCTAAAACTTCTTTGAAAATTTCACCTTCAAACCCTTAGGTACAGTTGTAATAGGAGTCACAGCAGTAGTATTAGTTCTCAACTTTTGATAACAACTGTCTAGCTTACAGCCCTTGCCCTGAGGCCTCGGGGGAGGGGGGGTGACATCCCCAAACGCATATTTACTACAACCTTTCAACGATGCTGGAAAAATAGACGTCTCAAAACTTTGTTTCGATGTTTTTTTTGGGAAATGACGGGTGTGGGGCAGGGAGGGGGGGGGGCTGGTTGCTCCCAAATCACTTTTGGCTCTTAAAAAGAGTACTACAACTTCCAATTTCAAATCAAATGAGCCCCATCTTAAGTTCATACGACCACCCATTCTATTAAAACCTTATATGCCCCCAGGACACAGCTTACAGTCCTTCCCCAGGGCTCTGGGGGGGGAGGGGTATGTCAACCCTGGAGGCATTATTATATGTTCTTCTGATTATTTTGTTTAAAATGGCTGTCTCACAATTTCAGTCAGTTGTGTTTGGTGAAAAGAAGGGTAGTTGGGAAGGGGGGCGGGGTTATTTGACCTCCATCACTTTTGACTCAACAGGGAACTAGAACTTCCAATTTATAACCAAATGAGCCACCTGTAAAGTTTATACACCCATCCATTCTATAAAACCATAAACACCCCCGGGGCATAACTTACAACCCTTGGCCCCAGGCTCTGGTGGTTTGTATCAACCCCAAAAGTCTTATTATATGACCTTTGAACAATTTGAATAAAATGGCTATCTCAACATTTCTATTCAATTCATTTTGGGAAAACACGACGTGTGTTGGGGATGGCTGCCCTCTGATCACTTTGACTCTTAAAAAGGGAACTAGAACTTCTGATTGCGAATCCAATTGCTCCGCTCCGACATATAGACAATCACTTTTTCTATAAAAACCTTATACCCCCCCCCCCGATTAAAACTTAAAACTCTTGCCCTTAGGGCTATGGAGGGGGGGGCACAATTTCCGGACCCTTAAAGTATGCAGAACAAAATTTTTATATCTAAATTTTGATTGGATGTATTTGGAAAAATTATGGGCGTGGGGGTATGATTGCTCTCAAATCACTTTTGACTCCTTAAAATGGCACTATAACTTCCAATTTCGAATCAAATGAGCCACATCCGAAGTTTATACGACCATCCACTCCAAAAAACCTTATATGCCCCCAGGGCATAGCTTACAGCCCTTGCCCCAGGGCTCTAGGGGGTTGTGTCAACCTTAGAGGCATTGTTATATATTCTTTGGACTATTTTGACCAAAATGGCTATTTCACAATTTCAATCAGATGCGTTTGGTGAAAAAAGGGGTAGTCACTAGTAGAGGGTAGTTGCCCTTCATCACTTTTCACTCTTTAAAAGGAACTAGAACTTCCTATTTTCAACCAAATGAGCCTCCTCTAAGGTTTATACAACCATCCCTTCCATAAAAACCTTTAATGGGCCCGGGATATAACCCACAACCCTTGCCCCCAGACTCTGGAGGTTTTTTCAATCCCAAAAGCCTTGTTATATGATCTTTGGATTATTTTGAATAAAATTACTGTCTCAAAACTTGTATTGGATACATTTTGCAAAAATACGATGTGTTTGGGGGGTGGGAGGCAGGTAGTCGCACTCCGATCACTTTGACTCATAAAAAGGGCACTAGAACTTATGATTATCAGTCCAATGAGCCCTCTCCGAAGTTGATACGACCACCCTTTCTATAAAAACTTATTTACCCCCATGGCATGACATGCAACCCTTTCGCTGAGGGCTGTGGGGGGAGGGGTTGACATCGCGTTTCTGCAAAACCTAATTCCTGATCAATTTGAAACTTACAGCCGTAAGTGCTTGGGTCAAGGTAACTAATGTACACAAAAATTGTTCAAATGATTCATTTCTTTGAACTTGGTCCTCTTCTAGCAAGTGAGGCCACAAAAAAAGGTGATTTTTTTTCAATTATCCTGAAACTTTTAAGAAATCTTGCGCGAAGGGGACCCCACAGCAGAGAAAAAAACAAACAAAACATTCAAGGCCGTACCCAGGATTTTTTTCGGAGGGGATTTTAATCAAGGATTTTTTTTTGGGGGGGGGGGTATAAATAAAAAATTCAAAAAACGTATAACAAATTTGTTTATATCCATTTTTGTTACGTTTTTACGAGCCAGACAATCATTTCAAAAGGGGGGGGGGGGGTTCAAACCCCCATATAACCCCCCCCCTCTGGGTAAGGCCTTGAAAACATTGCTTTCTCTCAAAATACAATCAAAAAAGGGCCAGAAAAATTCCAAAAACATTTTCCCCGCCCAATTCACATAGAAAAGGGACTAAGGGGACCCAATTCACTTGGGAGGGGACCAATTCAATTAGAAATTGAAAGTTTTAACTCCCTTTTTGGATGCCAAAAGCTACTGGAAGAAAACGTCCGTTTTCTCATATAACAGTTCGTGGTAACGAACTGTAAGTAAGGAGCGACCCGGCTCAATGGTAACCGAAACTCTAGAAAACGGATTTTTGATACCAATAGATACATGAAAAGAATCAGATTTCAATACTGAATTCAAATATATAACTTTCATCAAGTTTAGTGCTACCCATCAAAAGTTACGCGCCTGAGAAAATTTGGCTGATTTTCAAAAAAAAAGGGGAAAGACCCTCTAACAGTTATAGAACCTGAATGAAGATAACACCATCATATTCAGCGTCTCAGAAAACCCTACTGTAGAGGTTTCAAGCTCCTATCTACAAAAATGTGGAGTTTTGTATTTTTTGCCAGAAGAAAGATCACGGATGTGTTTATCTGTTTGTTTTTTTTCTTTTTTTTTTTCCCCAGGGTTGATCGTATCGACCCAGTGAGTAGAGAGGGGGGTACCAGCGCGACCCCTCACCCTTGCTGCCACCTACAACTTTGTTACATAATTTATGCATGTTTTTATGTCTGTTCGTTGTCAGTGAGAATTAAAAAACAGGATTTTTCTCACTTTTATGGATGTTTTTTTGGACAGTTATGTGTGTTGGTCAATTTATTTGATGTTTTTCATGGATGTCAACATCAATTTATGGATGTTTTATGGTTTTTGTCAGTGAGAATGAAAAAACAGGAATTTTCTCACTTTGATGGATGTTTTCTGGATTATTGAGTCTAACGGGGACCAGAGTCAATGACCTCTTTTTCCAAGATCTTGTCATTGTTGTTGTTGTTGTTGTAAATGCATGCGAGTCCCTAGGGAGAACACTTGGTTAATCAAAGTGGGTCAATGACCTAAATTTCCAAAGGTCGATTATTGTTTCCAGGCAAAGTTTTAATGTCTGACAGATGATGTCATGGTTGATTGATTTGTCAAGAAAAGGGGAATTAATTTGTTGTTTCTATGGGGAATTATTGATTCACGATAGGGTTTCTTAGTAATTTGAAATGTGACAGCGCAGGGATGCCAAAAACAAAAGGAAGACGCAGAAATTACGTTTAGGGTTATTTGGACGAAACCGTTTTAGACATTTTAGGGAATTATTTCGGCGAAACAGTTAGAGACATTTTAAAAGATGATTTTAGAAAAGGTTTTAGAAGAGAATTTGAGGGTGAAACTGTGGTCGTTATAATACACAAGTTCCGTGTGAACAGTGTCGTGAGGTCCTCTACCCCAACCCCCACAGGGCCCTCATACCCCACCTCAACCCCCAAGTAACCCCCCGGTCCGCCAAGGTCCCCCCGTTTCCACGTAATTTCAAATGTGAGGTTAGGTTAGGTTATGTTATGCTATGCTATGTTATGTTATGTTATGTTCTTTTCAAAGGGCATTTCAGAACAAGTTCTTTTCTTAATGTCCTTCCTAAACCCATTTTACAAATTGAAGTACCCATCATTTACACCCACAACTTTACTTTACAGCTTTTTGAATGCTCCAACACCAAGCAATACTTTTCGAAGCGCATTTCAGAACCAGTTCTTTTCATAATGTCCTTCCTAAACCCATTTTACAAATTGAAGTACCCATCCTTTTTACACACAACTTTACTATACTGCTTTTTGAATGCACCAACACCAAGCAATACTTTTCAAAGGGCATTTCAGAACCAGTTCTTTTCATAATGTCCATCCTAAACCCATTTTACAAGTTGAAGTATCTATCCTTTACACCCACAACTTTACGTTACAGCTTTTTGAATGCTCCAACACCAAGCAATACTTTTGAAAGGGCATTTGAAGTAGTCATCCTTTTCACCCACAACTTTACTATACTGCTTTTTTGAATGCTCCAACACCAAGAAATTCTTTTCAAAGGGCATTTCAGAACCAGTTCTTTTCATAATGTCCATCCTAAACCCATTTTACAAATTGAAGTACCCATCCTTTACACCCACAACTTTACTTTACAGCTTTTTGAATGCTCCAACACCAAGCAATACTTTTCAAAGGGCATTTGAAGTAGTCATCCTTTTCACCCACAACTTTACTATACTACTTTTTTGAATGCTCCAACACCAAGCAATACTTTTCAAAAGCATTTCAGAACCAGTTCTTTTCTTAATGTCCTTCCTAAACCCATTTTACAAATTGAAGTACCCATCCTTTTTACACACAATTTTACTTTACAGCTTTTTGAATGCACCAACACCAAGCAATACTTTTCAAAAGACATTTCAGAGCAAGCAAATCACACAGCCTACTAGGTGTCTTACCTTAGCTTACATAAGGTAGGCTATTAGTGGACGTCATCAGGTCTGCAAAACTACCAATAGGGTAGCCTATATATTGATACTTTCTTTTAGAATCATTAATGTTTACCTTTAAACTGCTTCATGGTTAAAAGATCCTGGTATGCCAAAAATCCTAGTAACATCAAGGATAGGCCTAGTCTAGCCAAGATCTTTTCAAGAAGCATTCCTTAAAAGTATTTTTCAAAGAAAAGAGCTTTGCTGAACTTGGTTCTGATTTCTGCTTTGCTCGAATATACAAGGAAAACATTACAATAGAGATGACTAAGATTTTTGGGTTGACTGATAACATACAATGTCTACAGAACTTGCTGATGAAGAAGCATCGTGAGCCTAATTTTCCTGACCACATTAATTCTCAGGTAGGTTGACTAAGTTTTAGGATTGATATGTGACCACCAAGTTGCCTGAACTGCATTTGGAACTATGAAAAGCCATCTATATGACTTTGTTGTTGTCTCTATGTAGGCCTATTAGTGAGGTAATGCAGTTTCTTTTGTATGACATTTTAGTGGATCATATATTAAATAAGAAAACCAAAAAGTATTCTGTATAACTTTATTCCTGTTTCTCTATAATAATTTGATGTTTAAGAATTGTCTATTGTTTTGACTTTATAGTGCTTTGTTTATAAGAGTAAATGACAATATTTGTTGCTTAGAGTTGCTTAGTCAAACAATGCTCACCCAAGTAATTTGTATATCTAATATAAAAAAAACATAAAAGGTATATGCTACTATTATGTAATAACTATGAGGTAGATTTATATCTAAATATTCAAGCAAATCACACAGGTAGGCTATCAGTGGAAGTTATCAGGTCTGCAAAACTACCAATAGGGTAGCCTATATATTGATACTTTCTTTTAGAATCATTAATGTTTACCTTTAAACTGTTTCATGGTTAAAAGATCCTGGTATGCCAAAAATCCTTGTAACATCAAGGATAGGCCTAGTCTAGCCAAGCTCTTTTCAAAGAGCATTCCTTAAAAGTATTTTTCAAAGAAAAGAGCTTTGCTGAACTTGGTTCTGATTTCTGTTTTGCTCGAATATACAAGGAAACAACTCCTTCTAAGGCTATATGCTGATTTATTTATTTGTTGGTCATTTTCTGCTCTTTAACAGCACACGTTCTTTATTTTTGAAATTGGCCACGAACTTTCCTATTGGAATACATTATGTAAACTGGCGATCTTTCTCCTTAAAAAAAGAATTATCGGTTTTTCATACTAATTTAAGACGTATATGGCTGTGTAAGTTTGCACTTGACCAATTTAATGAATTAGAATTTAGTTAAGAGTTTAATTTTTAGCTTAGAGTCTTAGCTTAGAGTTTTTGTTGAAGTTCTAGTTTAGTTTTAGTTAAGAGTTTAGAGTTTTACCTTAGAGTCTTAGCTTAGAGTTTAGTTAGAGTTCTAGTTTAGTTTAGCTATAGTTAATAGTTTAGAGTTTTAGCTTTGAGTCTTAGCTTTGAGCTTTAGTTAGTTTTAGTTTAGTTTAGTTTTAGTTAAGAGTTTAGAGTTTTTTAGCTTAGAGTCTTAGCTTAAAGTTTTAGTTAAGAGTTATAATTTAGTTTAGTAATAGTTATGAGTTTAGAGTTTTAGCTTATAGTCTTAGCTTAGAGTTTTTATAAGAGTTCTAGTTTCGTTTAGTTTTAGTTAAGACTTTAGAGTTTTAGCTTACAGTCTTAGCTTAGAGTTTTTTTGTTAGAGTTGAAGTTTAGTTTAGTTATAGTTAAGAATTTAGAGTCTAGCTTAGAGTCATAGCTTAGAGTTTTATTTAAAGTTATAGTTTAGTTAAGTTATAGTTAAGAGTTTAGAGTTTTAGTTTAGAGTCATAGCTTAGAGTTTTTGTTAGAGTTCTAGTTTAGTTTAGTTTTAGTTAAGAGTTTAGTTTTTTACCTTTGAGTATTACCTTAAATTTTTTGTTAGAGTTCTAGTTTAGTTTAGTTTT
This sequence comes from Artemia sp. Qi Xiang Cuo, assembly GCF_049724085.1. Taxonomy (NCBI): domain Eukaryota; kingdom Metazoa; phylum Arthropoda; class Branchiopoda; order Anostraca; family Artemiidae; genus Artemia; species Artemia sp. Qi Xiang Cuo. The sequence continues at coordinate 22,241,925 of NC_142808.1, read as the reverse complement.
ATTTAAGAGTTTAGTGTTTTAGCATAGAGTCAGCTTAGAGTTTTATTTAGAGTTATAGTTTAGTTTTAGTTAAGAGTTTAGAATTTTAGCTTAGAGTCTTAGCTTAGAGTTTTTGTTAGAGTTCTAGTTTATTTTAGTTTTAGTTAAGAGTTTAGAGTTTTTAGCGTAGTCTTAGCTTAGAGTTTTTTTTTGTTGAAGTTCTAGTTTAGTTTAGTTAATAGTTTGGAGTTTTAGCTTAGAGTCTCAGCTTAGAGTTTTTGTTAGAGTTGAAGTTTAGTTTAGTAATAGTTAAGAGTTTGGAGTTTTACCTTCGAGACTTAGCTTAGAGTTTTAGTTTAGTTTAGTTAAGAGTTTAGAGTTTTTTTTAGTTTAGTCTTAGCTTAGAGTTTTTGTTAGAGTTCTAGTTTAGTTTAGTTTTAGTTAAGAGTTTGATGTTTTACCTTAGAGTCATAGCTTAGAGTTTTAGTTGGAGTTCTAGTTTAGTTTAGTTTTATTTAAGAGTTTAGAATTTTAGCTTTGAGTCTTAGCTTAGAGTTTTTGTGAAGTTGAAGTTTAGTTTAGTCATAGTTAAGAATTTAGAGTTTTTAGCTTAGAGTCTTAGCTTAGAGTTTTACTTAGAGTTGTAGTTTAGTTTAGTTTTAGTTAAGAGTTTAGAGTTTTATCTTAGAGTCTTAGCTTAGAGTTTTTGTTGAAATTCTAGTTTAATTAAGTTAAGAGTTTAGAGTTCTACATTAGAGTCTTAGCTTAGAGTTTTTGTTTGAGTTCTAGTTTAGTTTAGTTTTAGTTAAGAGTTTAGAGTTTTAGCTTAGAGTCATAGCTTAGAGTTTTTGTTATAGTTCTAGTTTAGTTTAGTTTTATTTAATAATTTGGTTTTTTACCTTTGAGCATTAGCTTAAAGTTTTGGTTAGAGTTCTAGTTTAGTTTAGTTTTAGTTAAGAGTTTAGTGTTTTAGCATAAAGTCTTAGCTCAGAGTTTTTATTAGAGTATTAGTTTTACTTAAGAGTTTAGAGTTTTAGCTTAGATTCTCAGCTTAAAGTTTTTGTTAGACTTCTAGTTTAGTTTAGTTTTAGTTATTAGTTTAGTGTTTTTAGATTATAGTCTGTGTTTAGAGTTTTTGTTTAAGTTCTAGTTTAGTTTAGCTTTAGTTTAGAGTTTTAGCTTAGACTTAGAGTTTTAATTAGAGTTCTAGTTTAGTTTTAGTTAATAGTTTAGAGTTTTTAGCTTAGAGTCTTAGCTTAGTTTTATTTAGAGTTTTAGTTTAGTTTTAATTAAGAGTTTAGAGTTTTACCATAGAGTTTTAGTTAGAGTTAAAGTTTAGTTTAGTTACAGTTAAGAATTTAGAGTTTTAGCTTAGAGTCATAGCTTAGAGCTTTACATAAAGTTATAGTTTGGTTAAGTTTTAGTTAAGAGTTTCGAGTTTTAGCTGAGTCTCAGCTTAGAGTTTTGGTTAGACTTCTAGTTTAGTTTAGTTTTAGTTAAGAGTTTAGAGTTTTACAGTAGAGTCTTAGCCTATAGTTTTTTGTTAGAGTTCAAGTTTAGTTTAATTTTAGTCAATAGTTATATTTTTTATCATTGAGTTTCAGTTTGATTTCCAGTTTAGTTTAGTTTTAGTTAAGAGTTTGGTGTTTTAGCTTAGAATCTTATCTTAGAGTTTTAGTTATAGTTGTATTTTATTTTAGTTTAAGTTAATAGTTTAGAGTTGTTAGCTTAGAGTCTTAGCTTAGAGTTTTTTTTTGTTGAAGTTCTAGTTTAGTTTAGTTAATAACTTAGAGTTATGTACTTTAGTCTCATCTTGGAGTTTTTGATAGAGTTGAAGTTTAGTTTAGTAATAGTTAAGAGTTTAGAGTTTTACCTTAGAGTCTTAGCTTAGAGTTTTTGTTAGAGTTCTAGTTTAGTTTAGATATAGTTAAGCGTTTGGAGTTTTACCTTCGAGACTTAGCTTAGAGTTTTAGTTTAGTTTAGTTTTAGTTAAGAGTTTAGAGTTCTTTTTAGCTTAGAGTCTTAGCTTAGAGTTTTTGTTAGAGTTCTAGTTTAGTTTTAGTTAAGAGTTTGGTGTTTTACCTTAGAGTCATAGCTTATAGTTTTATTTGGATTTCTAGTATAGTTTTAGTTAAGAGTTTATATTTTTAGCTTAGAGTCTTAGCTTAGAGTTTTTTTGTTATATTTCTAGTTTAGTTTAGTTTTTGTTAAGATTATCGAGTTTTTAGATTATACTCTTATCTTAGAGTTTTTATGAAGTTGAAGTTTAGTTTAGTCATAGTTAAGAATTTAGAGTTTTTAGCTTAGAGTCTTAGCTTAGAGTTTCTTGTTATAGTTCTAGTTTAGTTTAGTTTTAGTTAAGAGTTTAGAGTTTTATCTTAGAGTCTTAGCTTAGAGTTTTAGTTGAAAATCTAGTTTAGTTTAGTTAAGAGTTTAGAGTTCTACCTTAGAGTCTTAGCTTAGAGTTTTACATAGAGTTGAAGTTTAGTTTAGTTATAGTTAAGTGTTTAGAATTTTAGCTTGGACTCCTATCTCCAAGGTTTGTTTATAGTTCTAGCATAGTTTAGTTTTATCTAAGAGTTTAGGGTTTTAGCTTAAAGTCTTAGGAGATATTTTTAGTTAGATTTCTAGTTCTAGTTTATTTTTACTTAAGAATTTTGAGTTTTACATTAAGGTCTTATCTTAGAGTTTTAATTAGGGTGGAAGTTTCGTTTAGTTTAGTTATAGTTAATAGTTTATAGTTTTAGCTTAGAGTCTTAGCTTAGAGTTTTAGTTAGAGTTATTGTTTAGTTTAGTTTTAGTTGAGTTTTAGCTTAGAGTTTTAGCCTAAAATCTTAGCTTAGAGATTTAGTTAGAGTATTAGGGTAGATTAGATTAATTTAGGTTAGGTTAGATTAGGTTAAGCCAGGTTAGGTAAGTCAGGTTAGGTTAGCTAAGTTAGGTTAGGTTAGCTAGTAAACATCTCTCCATGTTTAAGTTAGGTTACGTTAGGCTAGATTAAGTTATGTTAGGTTAGATTAAGTTAGGTTAGCCTACGTACGCGCGCATACTTAGGCTAACCTAATCTAACCTAACTTAACCTAACATAACTTAATCTAGTCTAACCTAACCTAACCTAACTCAAACATGGAGAGATGTTTACTAGCTAACCTAACCTAACTTAGCTAACCTAACCTCACTTACCTAACCTGACTTAACCTAACCTAATCTAACCTAACTTAATCTAGTCTAACCTAACACTCTAACTAAATTTCTAAGCTAAGATTCTAGGCTAAACCTCTAAGCTATAACTCTTAACTAAAACTAAACTAAACAATAACTCTAACTAAAACTCTAAGCTAAGACTCTAAGCTAAAACTATAAACTCTTAACTATAACTAAACTAAACAAAACTTCAACTCTAACTAAAACTCTAATCTAAGACTTTAAGGTAAAACTCAAAACTCTTAACTAAAACTAAACTAAGCTAGAACTCTAACTAAAACTCTAAGCTAAGACTCCAAGCTAAAACTATAAACCCTTAACTATAACTAAACTAAACTTCATTTCTATGTAAAACTCTAAGCTAAGACTCTGAGGTAGAACTCTAAACTCTTAACTAAACTAGATTTTAAACAAAAACTCTAAGCTAAGACTCTAAGATAAAACTCTAAACTCTTAACTAAAACTAAATTAAACTAGAACTCTAAGTAAAACTCTAAGCTAAGAGTCTATGCTAAAAACTCTAAATTCTTAACTATGACTAAACTAAACTTCAACTTCACAAAAACTCTAAGCTAGGACTCTAACCTAAAAACTAAAAACTCTTAACTAAACTAAACTAGAACTATAACAAAAAACTCTAAGCTAATACTCTAAGCTAAAATTCTAAACTCTTAACTAAAACTAAACTAGAACTCCAACTAAAACTCTAAGCTATGACTCTAAGGTAAAACACCAAACTCTTAACTAAAACTAAACTAAACTAGAACTCTAACAAAAACTCAAAGCTAAGACTCTAAGCTAAAAATAACTCTAAACTCTTAACTAAACTAAACTAAAACTCTAAGCTAAGTCTCGAAGGTAAAACTCCAAACGATTAACTATATCTAAACTAAACTAGAACTCTAACAAAAACTCTAAGCTAAGACTCTAAGCTAAAAATCTAAAATCTTAACTATTACTAAAATAAACTTCAACTCTAACAAAAACTCTATGCTGAGACTATAAAATAAAACTCTAAAATATTAACTAAACTAAACTAGAACTTCAACAAAAAAAAATCTAAGCTAAGACTCTAAGCTAAAACTCTAAATTCTTAACAAAAACTAAAATAAACTAGAACTCTAACAAAAACTCTAAGCTAAGACTCTAAGCTTAAATTCTAAACTCTTAACTAAAACTAAACTAGAACTCTAACTAAAACTCTAAGCTAAGACTCTAAGGTAAAAGACCTAACTCATAACTAAAAGTAAACTAAACTAGAACTCTAACTGAAACTCAGAGGTAAAACATCAAACTGTTAACTAAAACTAAAATAAACTAGAAGTCTAACAAAAACTCTAAGCTGAGACTCTAAGGTAAAACTCTAAACTCTTAACTAAAACTAAACTAAACTAGAAGTCTAACAAAAACTCTAAGCTAAGACTCAGCTAAAACTCGAAACTCTTAACTAAAACTTAACCAAACTATAACTTTATGTAAAACTCTAAGCTATGACTGTAAGCTAAAACTCTAAATTCTTAACTGTAACTAAACTAAACTTTAACTCTAAATAAAACTCTAAGCTAAGACTATATGGTAAAACTATAAACTATTAAATAAAACCAAATTAAAATAGAACTATAAATAAAACTAAGCTAAAACTCTAAGCTAAAAACTTTAAACTCTTAACTAAAACTAAACTAGAAATCTAATTAAAACTCTAAGTCTAAGCTAAAACTCTAAACTAAAGCTAAACTAAACTAGAACTTCAACAAAAACTCCAAACTAAGACTCTAAGCTAAAAACACTAAACTCTTAACTAAAACTAAACTAAACTAGAAGTCTAACAAAAACTCTAAGCTGAGACTCTAAGCTAAAACTCTAATTTCTTAAGTAAAACTAAAACTCTAACAAAAACTCTAAGCTAAGACTCTATGATAAAACACTAAACTCTTAACTAAAACTAAACTAAACCAGAACTCTAACCAAAACTCTAAGCTAAGACTCAAAGTTAAAACACTAAACTCTTAACTAAAACTAAACTAAACTAGAACTCTAACAAAAACTCTAAGCTAAGACTCTAAGCTAAAACACTAAAATCTTAACTAAAACTAAACTAAACTAGAACTCCAACAAAAACTCTAAGCTAAGACTCTAAGGTAGAACTCTAAACTCTTAACTAAAACAAACTAGATTTTAAAGAAAAACTCTAACCCAAGACTCTAAGATAAAAATCTAAACTCTTAACAAAAACTCAACTAAACTATAACTCTAAGTAAAACTCTAAGCTAATACTCTAAGCTAAAAACTCTAAATTCTTAACTATGAATTAACTAAAGTAAAACTTCACAAAAACTCTAAGCTAAGACTCTAAGCTAAAAACTCTAAACTCTTAACTAAAACTAAACTAAACTAGAACTCTAACAAAAAACTCTAAGCTAAGACTCTAAGCTAAAATTCTAAACTCTTAACTAAAACTAAACTATACTACAACTCCAAATAAAACTCTAATATAATAATCTAATTTAAAACACAAAAATATTAACTAAAACTATAATAAACTACAAATATAACAAAAACTATAAGCTTATGCTCTAATATAAAAAAAACCTCTAAACTCTTAAATAAAACTAAACTAAAATTATAAGCTAAATCTCGAATTTAAGACTCCAAACGCTTAACTATATCTAAACTAAACTAGAACTCTAACAAAAACTCTAAGCTAAGACTCTAAGGTAAAATTCTAAACTCTTGACTATTACTAAACTAAACTTAAACTCTAACAAAAACTTTAAGCTGAGACTCTAAGCTAAAACTCTATACTATTAACTAAACTAAACTAGAACTTCAACAAAAAAAACTCTAAGCTAAGACTACGCTAAAAACTCTAAACTCTTAACTAAAACTAAAATAAACTAGAACTCTAACAAAAACTCTAAGCTAAGACTATAACCTAAAATTCTAAACTCTTAAATAAAACTAAACTAGAACTCTAACTAAAACTCTAAGCTGACTCTATGCTAAGACTCTAAACTCTTAACTAAAACTAAACTAAACTAGAAGTCTAACAAAAACTCTAAGCTAAGATTAGAATTCAAAACACTAAACTCTTAACTAAAACTAAACAAAACTAGAACTCTAACAAAAACTCTACGTCAAGACTCTAAGCTACAACTCTTAACTCTTAAATATAAATAAACTAACTTATAACTTTAACAAAAACTCTAAGCTAGACTCTAAATTCTTAACTATAACTAAACTAAACTTCAACTCTAACAAAAACTCTAAGCTAAGACTGTAATCTAAAACTCTAAATTCTTAACTAAAACTAAACGAAACTAGAACTCTGATAAAAACTCTAAGCTAAGACTCTAAGCTAAAACTCTAAACTCTTAACTATTACTAAACTAAAACTCTTAACTAAAACTCTAAGCTAAGACTCTAAGCTAAAAAACTCTAAACTCTTAACTAAAACTAAACTAGAACTTCAACAAAAACTCTAAGCTAAGACTCTAAGCTAAAAACTAAACTCTTAACTAAATTCTAATTCATTAAATTGGTCAAGTGCAAACTTACACAGCCATATACGTCTTAAATTAGTATGAAAAACCGATAATTCTTTTTTTTAAGGAGAAAGATCGCCAGTTTGCATAATGTATTCCAATAGGAAAGTTCGTGGCCAATTTCATAAATAAAGAACGTGTGCTGTTAAACAGCAGAAAATGACCAAAAAATAAATAAATCAGCATATAGCCTTAGAAAGAGTTGTTTCCTTGTATGTTCGAGCAAAACAGAAATCAGAACAAAGTTCAGCAAAGCTCTTTTTTTTGAAAAATACTTTTAAGGAATGCTTCTTGAAAAGAGCTTGACTAGACTAGGCCTAGTCTTGACGTTACTAGGATTTTTGGCATTCCAGGATCTTTTAACCATGAAACAGTTTAAAGGTAAACATTAATGATTCTAAAAGAAAGTATCAATATATAGGCTACCCTATTAGTAGTTTTGCAGACCTGATGACTTCCATTGATAGCCTACCTTATGTAAGCTAAGGTAGGACACCTAGTAGGCTGTGTGATTTCCTTAAATATTTAGATATAAATCTACCTCATAGCTATTACATAATAGTAGCATATACCTTTTATGTTTTTTTTTATATTAGATATACAAATTACTTGGGTGAGCATTGTTTGACTAAGCAACTCTAAGCAACAAATATTGTCATTTACTCTTATAAACAAAGCACTATAAAGTCAAAACAATAGACAATTTTTAAACATCAAATTATTATAGAGAAACAGGAATAAAGTTATACAGAATACTTTTTGGTTTTCTTATTTAATTTATGATCCACTAAAATGTCATACAGAAGAAACTACATTACCTCACTAATACATAGAGACAACAACAAAGTCATACAGATGGCTTTTCATAGTTCCAAATGCAGTTCAGGCAACTTGGTGGTCACATATCAATCCTAAAACTTAGTCAACCTACCTGAGAAATGATGTGGCCAGGAAAATTAGGCTCATAATGCTTCTTCATCAGCAAGTTCTGTAGACATTGTCTGTTATGAGTCAACCCAAAAATCTTAGTCATCTCTATTGTTATGTTTTCCTTGTATATTCGAGCAAAACAGAAATCAGAACCAAGTTTAGCAAAGCTCTTTTCTTTGAAAAATACTTTTAAGGAATGCTTCTTGAAAAGAGCTTGACTAGACTAGGCCTATCCTTGATGTTACTAGGATTTTTGGCATACCAGGATCTTTTAACCATGAAGCAGTTTAAAGGTAAACATTAATGATTCTAAAAGAAAGTATCAATATATAGGCTACCCTATTGGTAGTTTTGCAGACCTGATGACTTCCACTGATAGCCTACCTTATGTAAGCTAAGGTAAGACACCTAGTAGGCTGTGTGATTTGTTTGCTCTGAAATGTCTTTTGAAAAGTATTGCTTGGTGTTGGTGCATTCAAAAAGCTGTAAAGTAAAGTTGTGTGTAAAAAGGATGGGTACTTCAATTTGTAAAATGGGTTTAGGAAGGACATTATAAAAAAAACTGGTTCTGAAATGCTTTTGAAAAGTATTGCTTGGTGATGGAGCATTGAAAAAAGTAGTATAGTAAAGTTGTGGGTGAAAACGATGACTACTTCAAATGCCCTTTGAAAAGTATTGCTTGGTGTTGGATCATTCAAAAAGCTGTAAAGTAAAGTTGTGGGTGTAAAGGATGGGTACTTCAATTTGTAAAATGGGTTTAGGATGGACATTATGAAAAGAACGGGTTTTGAAATGCCTTTGAAAAGTATTGCTTGGTGTTGGAGCATTCAAAAAAGCAGTATAGTAAAGTTATGGGTGAAAAGGATGTCTACTTCAAATGCCCTTTGGAAAGTATTGCTTGGTGTTGGAGCATTCAAAAAAGCAGTATAGTAAAGTTGTGGGTGAAAAGGATGACCATTTCAAATGCCCTTTCAAAAGTATTTCTTGGTGTTGGATCATTCAAAAAGCTGTAAAGTAAAGCTGTGGGTCGAAAGGATAGGTACTTCAACTTGTAAAATGTGTTTAGGATGGACATTATGAAAAGAACTGGTTCTGAAATGCCCTTTGAAAAGTATTTCTTGGTGTTGGCGCATTCAAAAAGCAGTAAAGTAAAGTTGTGTGTAAAAAGGATGGGTACTTCAATTTGTAAAATGGGTTTAGGAGGGACATTAAGAAAAGAACTGGTTCTGAAATGCCCTTTGAAAAGTATTTCTTGGTGTTGGAGCATTCAAAAAAGCTGTATAGTAAAGTTGTGGGTGTAAAGGATGGGTACTTCAATTTGTAAAATGAGTTTAGGAAGGACATTAAGAAAAGAACTTGTTCTGAAATGCCCTTTGAAAAGAACATAACATAACATAGCATAACATAACATAACATAGCATAGCATAACATAACATAACATAATCTAACCTAACCCAACCTCACATTTGAAATTACTAGGAAACCGAGGGACCTTTGAGGACCGGGGGCTTCCTTCGGGGTTGGGATGGGGTATGAGGGCCCTTTTGGGGTTGGGGTAGAGGACCTCACGACACTGTTCAAATGGAACTTGTGTATTATAACGACCACAGAGTTTCACCCTCAAATTCTCTTCTAAAACCTTTTCTAAAATCATCTTTTAAAATGTCTCTAACTGTTTCGCCGAAATAATTCCCTAAAATGTCTAAAACGGTTTCGCCCAAATAATCCCTAAACGTAATTTCTGCGTGTTCCTTTTGTTTTTGGCATCCCTGCGCTGTCACATTTCAAATTACTAAGAAACCTTTTCGTGAATCAATAATTCCCCTTAGAAACAACAAATTAATTCCCCTTTTCTTGACAAATCAATTAACCATGACATCATCTGTCAGACATTAAAACTTTGCCTGGAAACAATAATCGACCTTTGGAAATTTAGGTCATTGACCCACTTTGATTAACCACGTGTTCTCCCTAGGGACTCGCATGCACTTACAACAACAACAACAACAATGACAAGATCTTGGAAAAAGAGGTCATTGACTCTGGTCCCCGTTAGACTCAATAATCCAGAAAACATCCATCAAAGTGAGAAAATTCCTGTTTTTTCATTCTCACTCACAAAAACCATAAAACATCCATAAATTGATGTTGACATCCATGAAAAACATCAAATAAATTGACCAACACACATAACCGTCCAAAAAAACATCCATAAAAGTGAGAAAAATCCTGTTTTTTAATTCTCACTGACAACGAACAGACATAAAAACATGCATAAATTATGTAACAAAGTTGTAGGTGGCAGCAAGGGTGAGGGGTCGCGCTGGTACCCCCTCTCTACTCCAGTGGTCCTAGAATATCGTGGGACGGCTCATTGGAACGGAAATTAAAAGTTCTAGTGCCCTTTTTAAGTGACCAGAAAAAATGGAGGGCAACTAGACCCCCTCCAGCGCTTATGTTATTTCCCAGTCTCCCGATCAAAATTTTGAGATAGCCATTCTGTTCAGCATGGTCGCAAATATGATAAATATGTTTTTTAGGATGACTTAATCCCCCGAAGTCCCCAGGGGGAGGGCTAAAAGCTATGAACTTTACCCAATGTTAACATATAGTATTGGTTATTGGGAAGTATACAGAAGTTTTCAGGAGGTTTTTTTTTCTGGTAGTGGGGGGGGCTGGGTTGGGGGTTATGTTGGAGGATCTGTCCATGAAGGAAGTTTTCATGGGGGAAGGAAAATTGCCATGAAGGGGGCGCCGGACTTGCCAGCATTATTTATTGGTTATTGGGAAGTATACAGACATTTTCAGGAAGGATTTTTTCTGGAAGGGGGGGGGGGGGCTAGAGGAGGGAGTTACTCTGGAGAATCGCCGTGGAGGATGTTTCTTTGGGGTAAGGGACAGTTCTATGAAGGGGGCGCCGGATTTCCAAGCATTATTTAAAAAACGATCAGAAATTAAATATAAAAAACAAGTTTTTTCAACTGAAAGTAAGAAGCAACATTAGAACTTAAAACGAACATAAATTATAACGTATGTAAGGGGGGTTCTCCCCCAAGTCAATACCTCGCTCTTTACGCTACAGTTTTTTTTAGTGCTTTCAAAAGAGCTATCTATTCTAATTAAACGGCCTTTGTGATTCAGGGGTTTTTGAATAAAATTTTTTTTAAACTTTTAACGTAAAGAGTATTGACTAAGGGGAGAACCCCCTCATATACGTAATAACATATACCTAGTAAAAAAAAACAATAAAAAAAACAAGCGATACGGCTCAATAGTAATCGAAACTTTTAAAAACGGAATTTTGATGTCAATAAATGTATCAAAAGAATGTGTTTATAATGAAATTCTAAATATATAAATTTTATTAAGTTTAGTATTACTCATCAAAGGCTACGAGCCTGAGAAAATTTACCCGCTTTCTCCCAGAGGGGGGAAACATCCCCTGGAAGTAAATGAATATTAATGAAAATCACATTTTCAGATTCGGCGTATCAATCAACTCTCTTACCTAGGTTTGAAGCTCATATCTACAAAAATCTGCAACTTTGTATTTTTTGTCAGAAGAAAAATATACGAATATAGAAGTTAGTTACGTAAGTTAATTTGTAAATTGCGTCATAACCAAATTTAGAGACATCCATTTAGCAAAATAAAAGTAAAACTTTTATGCAAATTTTGTTTACTTATTCAATGACGGTGAGCCAAAATAAAAGCTGCATTAACTAAAAAACGATCAGAAATAAAAAAAAAACAAGTTTTTTAAACTGAAAGGAAGGAGCGACATTAAAACTTAAAACGAACAGAAATTATTCCGTATATGAAAGGGGCTGTCCCCTCCTCAACGCCTCGCCCTTTACGCTAAAGTTTGACTCTGTCTCACAACTTTATTTGTTAAAACAATAAAAACTTTAGCGTAAAGAGCGAGGCGTTGAGGAGGGGACAGCCCCTTTCATATACGGAATAATTTCTGTTCGTTTTAAGTTTCAATGTCACTCCTTACTTTCAGTTTAAAAAACTTGTTTTTTTTATTTAATAAGTATGAAGGAGCTATAAAACCTACCTGCACCACTATGTAGCGCCAGCAGCTCCAAAAGTGCTTTATGACTGGCAAGTTGAAGAGCTTCGGCAGATGAGGTTGTCAAGTTACCATAGCCTTGAGCTGTATTGTCTTTCTCTAAAGGTGTCAGCAGTATCGACGGCTTTAAAGATAATCTAGGCTCTATTGTTTTTAGTGACACCTCTTTTGACTCAAATGAAATTTTTTCGTGAGAAAAAGAAGTGCTGCTACCTGAAAATATATTTCTAATCAATGGGTTATCCAAGATATTCACTAAACAGGAAAGTGGATAGGCCAAGTTGTCTAGACTTTCTGGAATTTAATTAATTTTTATTAAGGTTTATGCTTCGGCTTTTGGGGCTACTCCTCCTTTACAAACAGAATATGTCCATGACTATATTCAAAATGAATTGTTGCAAAATTTTGGGAAAAAAATGATAGTAACTTTTGCTCTTGAGGTGACTCAAGCATAACTTCAGGGCCATTGGCACTATGCCCGAACGTTTTTTATTTACTTCAACTATCAGCTAAGTTTTACTTGATTTGATTTATTTACTTTGTTTTTCATCTGGTTCACAGTTTCATTTAACAGAAAAAAATAACTTTAAAATAAAATTCTTTCTCCCAGTGCACTAGCAGGGGGGGGATCACTTCATGAAAACATTAGTGAGGGGGACGGCAATTTTAAAAAATTAGAATACAAAAAGAAGGTGTATTTCAATAAAATTGCTTCTTCAAAACCTAGGCAGGCTTCTTATGCTTTATGACGAAATCCCGCCTACTTCTCCTTTTTAACTAATTAATTTAAAAAAAATTTCACAAAATTCGTTTTTTTTTAAAGTACAGAAATTAAACCAAAAATGAACAAAAATGGAATCAAGTAATCTATCAAGCATACAGCTATAAAAAAAACAGTATCAATATATAAATGAAACCCAAACCGAACAGAAATTAAAATAAATAACAGAGTCAAACTCAAAACGAGCAGAAATTAATGAATAGGGTTCAAAACCCCTATGCTTTCTAAGAGCCAGGATGTAATTTGTACTTTACTAAAAATTAATTAGAAAACCAATTTTCTAAAAATAATTTTTTAATAGAAAATTAAAGGCCATGTTAAACTTAAGATCAGCCGATGAAAATATCGTTTGAAATAAAAACTGAAAACGACCAGGAATTACTATTAAAGAATAAATGAAACCAAAAACGACCAGAAATTAAATAAACAATCATAGCAAAAAATATTCAACAAGTAATAATATAAATGAATAAATAGATCTTAAAGCGAGTAATGCTTAGATTGAATATGAAAATCAAGCTTAAAACGAAAAAAAATATATTGCTATTAAAGTATAAATAAAACTTAAGACAAACAGAAATTGAATAAAAAATCAATACGAACAAACATACAATATATATCAATGAAAATGAATAAATAAATCTTAAAACAAGTGAAACTTAAATTAAATATGCAAATCAAGTTTGAATCGAATAAAAATAACTACAAACACGAGTCTGGGTATCGCCTCACTAATAAATAATAAATAATAATAAAACATTGGAGCCGTATGGCCTTTACTATAGGCAACGCTACAGCGTTGCCTCTGAAAAATTCAAATGAATGTGCATTGTTAGTTTAATATACATATGCTGATATGTATTCCTTAAAATCTTAATTAATTTTTTGATTTCTTAAAGTTATAAAAGTGAAAACATTTAAAAGATTTTTTTTCACTAAAGTGTAAACCCCCCAAAGCATATACGACCACCCTTTTTATAAGAACCTTATATGCCGTAAGGGCATAACTTACAACCCTTTCCCTCAGCTGTAGTGTGGAGGGTTGTCTTCCTCACATACATAATTTCCGAAACCTTCAACTACGATGAATAAAATTGTTATCTCCAAATTTTGATTGGAGGTGTTATGGCAGCTGCTGAGCGTAGAGGGGGGCGGGCTGTGTGCTCTCAACTCACTTTGACTCTTGAAAAGGGCACTATAACTTCAATTTTCAAATCAAAGAAGCCCCATCTAATGTTTATACGTCCACCCATTCAATAAAAACTGTATATATCCTCATAAAATAACTTACAACCCCATCCCAAGGGCGCTGGGGGGTTGTGTCATCCCTAGAGACATTAGTATATGTTTTTTGGACTATTTTGAAAAATAATTTCAAACAGATGCGTTTTTTGAAAGGAGAGTTTTTAGAAGAGGGAGAGGGGGGCTAAATGCTGGTAACTGTGGATGCTTAAGAAAGAGCAGAAATTTCAATTTTTAATCAAGTCAGCCTCTTCTAAAATTAAACCGCCATCCCTTCCATAAAAACCTCAAATACCCCCTGGCCATAACTTACAACCCTTGCCCCTAATTTCTGGAGTTTGTTTCAACTCAAAGGTTTTGTTACATGATATTTAGACTATTTTGAATAGAATAGCTACCTCAAAATTTCTATTTGATGTAGTTCGGGACAATAAGACATGTGTGGGGGGGATAGCTACCCTCCGATCACCTTGACTCTTAAAAAGAGCACTAGAACGCCTAATTACCAATCCAATGAGCCCCCTCCGAAGTTTAAATGACCAAACTTTCCATAAAAACCTTATATAACCCCAGGACATAACTTACAGCCCTTGCCCTGAGGGCTGGGGGGATTTGTTTTCCTCAAAGACATAATTTCCAGACCTAGCAAATACGCTGAACAAAATGGCTATTTCAAAGTTTTGATTGGAAGTATATGGGGAAATGATGGGCGTGGAGAGAAGGGTCATTTGCCCTCTGTTTACTTTCGACTAATAAAAAAAGGCACTGGTCCTCTCAATTTCTAATCGAATGAGCCGCTTTTGAAGCTTCTACGACAAAACTCAAACTATTGGTCTACCAGTTGGTACTTGTAGGTACCAACTGGCTATATTTGTGATATTTTAGAATCACCCTAGAGAATTACTATTCAAATTTTAGCGTGGAGTGCGGGAGTTGGAGGGATTGCAGCCTTCCAGGAAGATAATGTTCAATAATCACACGTTTGAGAAGTAGATTCAAGTTTTCAAATTTTCTTTTAAACTATCTTATGTCAAAAGATGAAAGGTTTCTGGAGGTTAATTGGCTACAAAAATGGCCATATTAATCTCTATATTTTGAAAGGTAATCAGTAAATAAGATACTTGTTGACAGTTGTCATTTTAGATTCACCCTATCTAAGTACTATTCAAATTTTAGCGTAAAGTGAGGAGGCTGGAGGGAAGGCACAACCAGAGCCGGACTTAAAGCTTTGACGCTAGTAGATTGTTAGGTTATATTTTGGTTGTGGCCGGTTCCTTGGCTCCTTTCCACGGCACTTGTCAAGGCCATCCTCTAAGGCACTCTTGAGGTTGAACGAACTTTATCAAAGCTATTCCCTTAGGCACTTTTGCGAACTCTTACAAGCGAGTAGTAACATATCATGAGGTCATGGGGGAAGTCCTTATTTGGGAGACAATTGGACACCCTCCAGATCATCACCGTATATTACGACCATGAACACATATTTGCAGGTGAACGGGACTCCAAATATGTAAGAGTAAAAATAGCCTGTTACGATAAATCTACTCATGTTACTAACGGGGCTCCAAATATGGTGGACTAAAACTAACCAAGAGGCCCTAACAACCGCTTATAGCAACCAGAACTAATGTAAGAATGGATTTTCAATATAGTTCATATTAGTAAGAGAATATAATTCAGAGACAACAGTTTGATTTTACCCGTTTGTTTGACAAGATATATATTTGCAATAATTAGTGGTATGGTTACACTATTAGAAGTTGATAATGGTGTTAGTAGCAGCAGCAATGATACAAAGACGAGAGTACCAAATATAGTACCATAAATTACAAGATGATCTCGACTAAGCCTTGAATGGAATGACGAGTATGCAAGATATGTGATGTCATTGAGTAAATTTAAATTGGAGGAACAATAATGCTTTGCAGCGAAGGTTGATATAGTGCAAATATATAGGCTTCAAACTGCTTTAAATGCAATACTGAAATATATTGAGGAGAATAAGTTGTGTCAGTAATTATGTCCAATATATGTTATTATTTTAATTATATACATAATAAAAATGTTTCGAAATCGAAAATGTTCTCTTTTTCTTGTTAGATTTTTAGTGGGTTATCAAATATTCTTGAAGTAGAAAGAATCCTGGTTAGTCTAAAGTCAGCTTTGAGAGTTTTAGGATTGAAAAATGAATGAATTTCAGAAGGTTGTCAAAAGGGCATATCAGCAATATCTTAGGAACAGTTTCGTGTCTGAAATCAGACTTATAACCCTTGTTGTTGGGGATGTTGAATTAACCAAAGAACAATATTTGCATCATAATACTAAAACTTCTACTCCTACAGCTACTGCTACTATTACTGCTACTAAAGCTAAGACTACTACTATTAACGGTATGCCTACTGCTACTACTATGTTTACTGGTGCTACTACTACAAATAATAAACCTAAGGGTATTAAGGCAAAATTTTTGGGTAATATTGTAACTGTATTGAAATAAATCAAAATATACTATGCCCATATAGGTTGTCAAGAGGACGTATCAGGAATGCTTCAGGACCAGATGATTGCACTAAGTTAAAAATTCCATCGTGCGTTGAAGGAGATATTGAAAAAAAGGTGCTATTGCATACTGCTACTAATGCTACAACTGCTACTACAACTATTACTACGCGTAATTACTGAACCTTCAACAATGATGAAAAATTGATGTATCAAAACTTTGTTTGGATATTTGTTATGTGAAATGAAGGGCATGGGGTGGGGGAGGTTTCTCTCAAATCACTTTGACTCTTAAAAAGGGTACTGTAACTTCCAGTTTAAGATCAAATAAGACCCATCTGAATTTAATACGACCACCCATTCAATTGAAACATTACATGTCCCCAGGGAGAAACTTAAAACCCTTGCCTCAGGACTCTGGGGGGTTGCCAACCCTGGAAGCATTGTTATATGTTCTTTAGACTATGTTAAACAAAATTGCCATTGCACAAATTCACTCAAAAGTATTTGATGAAAAAAGGGGAGTTGGGCGAGGGGGGAGGATTGACCTCCATCATTATTGACTCTTAAAAGGAAACTAGAACTTCCAGTTTCAACCAAGTGAGCCAACTCTAAGGCTAGTAAAACCATCACTTCCATAAGAACCTTAAATGCCCCAGGAGCATAACTTACAACCCTCAGGCTCTGGCGGTTTTTATCAAACTCAAAAGCCTTGTTGTATGATATTTGGACTATTTTGAATAAAAAGACTCTTTCAAAATATCTATTAGATACATCTCATGGAAACACGACGTGTTTGTGTGTGTTTGTGGGGAGGGGGTAGCTGCATTCTGATCACCTTGACTCTTTGAAAAAGGGCACTAGAGCTTATGATTACCAATCCAACGAGTCCCAATCCAAAATACTGAGCGTGGAGGGGGGAGGGGCTGTTTGCTCTCAAATCACTTTTAACTCTTAAAAAGGGAACTATTACTTCCAATTTCAAATGAAATAAGCCCAATTTGATGCTTATACGACCGTCCATTCAATAAAAACCTTATATGCCGTCAGAAAATAAGTTACAACCCTATTTCCAGAGCACTGGGGGTAGTGCCATCCCTAGAGACATTATTATATGTTCTTTGGACTATTTTGAAAAATATTACTATCTCATAATTTCGAACAAATGCGTTTGGGGAAAGGAGGGGCTATAGAAGAGGGGGAGGGGCTAAATGCCGTCGATCACTTTGACGGTTAAAAGGGAACTAGAACTTCTAATTTTCAACCAAATGAGCCTCTTCTAAAGTTAAACAACTATCCGTTTCATAAAAACCTTAAATACCACCTGGGCATAACTTACAACCCTTGCTCCTGATCTCTGGGGTTTGTTTCAATCCCAAAAACCTTGTTACATGATTTTTAGACTATATTGAATAGAATGGCTATCTCAAAATTTCTATTAGATGCAGTTCGAGGCAATACGACGTTTGTGTTGGCGGGGGGGGTAGGTCTCCTCCGATCACTTTGACTCTTAAAAAGAGCACTAGAGCGTTTAATTACCAATCCAATGAGCCCCCTCCGAAGTTTATATGACCAAGCTTTCTTTTTTTTGACTTCACTTGACTTTTATTTTCAACTAATAATACATCATACTTAACTGGCACTTACAACACATTTTTTGAATAACATTATCAACAAACGTAGAAATGGTAAGAACGTATGACGTTTTTTTAAGCCACTATTGTGACTTGAGCAGCGTCACACAATCTTTTATCATAAACCAAAACTCATTCACTCTTTCTACTCTTTTCATACCATTCAATACAAATTAACTCAATTTAACTTTTTTTTTAACTTTTTGTTTTACAACTTAATTACAATTTAACATTTATTTCTATAAAAACATTTAACGTCCCCAGGGCATAACTTAAAATCCTTGCCCTGAGGGCTTGGGGGATTTGTTATTGTCAAAGACATAATTTCCAGACCTGTCATACGTGGAAAAAATAGCTATCTCAAAATTTTAGTTGCAAGTGTTTGGGAAATTATGGAATTTGGGGGGGGTCATTTGCCCTCTGAACCCTTTCGATTAATAAAAAAAGGCACTAGTCCTCTCAATTCCCAAGCGAATGAGCCCTTTTTGAAGCTTCTACTACAACACTTTCTATAAGAACCTTATGTGCCTAAAGGGCATATTTACCGACCCCTTGTCTTGAGGGCTATGAAGGGGGGTTTTCATCCTCAAAGACGTAATTTCCAGACCTTTCAACTACGTTGAACAAAATGGGCTACATCAAAATGTTGATCGGAAATGTTTGAGGAAATGATGGGCGTGGGGGGGGGGGTGAATCTCCCTCCGACTACTGTCAACTATCAAAAAGGGAAATAGCCCCCTCAATTTTCAATCGAAAGAGCTTTTTTTTAAGTTTTTATGAAAATTCTTTCAATACCTTATATGCCCCCGCGGTATAACTTAAAACCTTGGCTCTGAGGGCTGTGCGGGGGAGGGGGTTTTCATCCTCAGACATAATTCCCAGGCCTTTCAATTATGTTAAACAAAATGGCTATATCAAAATGTTGATCGGAAGTGTTTGGGGAAATGATGGGTGTGGGGGGAGGACACTCGTTCTCCGATCGCTTTTGACTATTAATAAGGGCACTAGTCCTCTCAATTCCCAATTCAATGAGCTCTTTTTGAAGTTTTTACGACAACACTTTCTATAAAAATATTATATGCCCCCAGGGCATAACTTACATCCTTAGCCCTGAGGGCTGTTCGGGGGAGGGGGTTGTCTTACTAAAAGACATAATTTCCTGACCCTTAAACTACGTTCAACAAAATGGCTGTATCAAAATGTTGGTTGGAAGTGTTTGGAGAAATGATGGGTGTTGGGGGGGCACAATCGCCCTCCGATCAGTTTTGACTATTAATAGCGGCAATAGCCCTCTCAATCCCAAATTGAACGAGCCATTTTGAAGTTTCTGCGACATCACTTTCTATAAAAACCATATATGCCCCAAGGGCATAGCTTACAATCTTCGCCGTGGGGGCTGTGGGTGGGGGGGGTCATCCTCAAAGACATAATTTCTGGACCTTTCAACTACGTTGAACAAAATGGCTATCTCAAAATTTTGATTGGATGTGTTCGGGGAAATGGTTGGTGTCATAGGGGGGTTATTTGCCCTACAATCACTTTCGACTATTAAATAGGGCAATAGACCTTTCAATTTCCAATCGAATGAGCCCTTTTTGAAATTTCTACGACATCTCTTTCTAAAAAACCTTATAAGCCCCCAGGGCATAACTTACAGCCCTTGCCCTGAGGGCTTTCCGGAGGGGGGGGGGTTGTAATCCTCTAAGACCTAATTTCCAGAACTTTCAGCTACGTTGAACAAAATGGCTATCTTGAAATTTTGCTTGGATGTGTTTGGGGAAATGGTGGGCGTGAGAGGGGGGCTAGTTGCCCTACAATCACTTTTGACTATAAAAAACGGCATTAGCCCTTTCAATTTCCAATCATATGAGCCCGTTTTGTAGTTTATACGACAACATTTTCTATAAAATCCTTATATGCCCCCAGGGTAAAACTTAACACCCTTACCCTGAGGGTTGTGGGTTTTTTTCATCCTCAAAGACATAATTTCCGGACCTTTAAACTATATTGATCAAAATGGCTATCTCAAAATTTTGATTGGATGCGTTTTGGGAAATGGTGGGCGTGAAAGGGGGTTTAGTTAACCTCCAATCACTTTTAACTAATGAAAAGGGCACTCGCCCTTTCACTTTCCAACTTAATCAGCACTTTTTGAAGTTGCTACGACAACGCTTTCTGTAAAATCCTTATATGCCCTTAGGGCAAAACTTACAACCCTTGCCCTGAGGGTTGTGTTTTTTTTCATTCTAAAAGACATAATTTACGGAACTTTCAACTACATTGAACAAATTGGCTATCTCAAAATTTTGCTTGGATGTGTCTGGGGAAAGGGTGGGCGTGAGAGGGGGTTAGTTGCCCTACAATAACGTTTGACTATAATAAACGGCATTAGCCCTTTCAATTTCAAATCATATGAGCCCTTTTTGTAGTTTATAAGACAACATTTTCTGTAAAATCCTTATATGCCCCCAGGGCAAAACTTAAAACCCTTGCCCTGAGGGTTGTGTGTTTTTTTCATCCTCAAAGACATAATTTCCAGACCTTTCAACTATATTAACCAAAATGGCTATCTGAATATTTTGATTGGATGTGTTTAGAGAAATGGTGGGCGTGAAAGGGGGGTTAGATACCCTCCAATTGCTATTGACTAATACAAAGAGTACTCGCCCTTTCAATTTCCAGCTTAATAAGCCCTTTTTGAAATTTCTAAGAATATGCTTTCTATAAAATCCTTATATGCCCCCAGGGCAAAACTTACAACCTTTGCCCTGAGGGTTGTGGGTTTTTTCTTCATCCTCAAAGACATAATTTCCGGAACTTTCAACTACAATGAACAAAATGGCTATCTCACAGTTTTGATTGGATGTGTTTTGGGAAATGGTGGGCGTGATAGGGGGGTTAGTTGCCGTCCAATCACTTTCGGCTATAAAAGAGCATCAGCCCTTTCAATTTCAAATCATATGAGCCCTTTTGTAGTTTCTACGACCACGCTTTCTATAAAATCCTAATACGCCCCCAGAGCAAAACTTACAAACCTTGCCCTGACAAGTTTGGTGGATTTGTCATCCTCAAAGACACAATTTCCGGATCTTTCAAAGACGTTGAACAAAAATGTTATATCAAAATGTTCATTGGATGTGTTTGGGGAAATGGCGGCCGTGAGAGTGGGGATGGTTGCCCTTCAATCATTTTTGACTATTAAAAATGGCACTAGCCCTTTCAATTCTCAAGTTAATGAGCCCTTTTTCAAGTTTTTACGACAAATCTTTCTACGAAAACCTTATATGCCCCCAGGGCATAACTTACAACCCTTACCCTGAGGGCCATGGGGGAGGGGGCTATCATTCTCAAAGAGATAATATCCAAAGCTTCCAACTACGCTGCAGAAAATGACTATCTCAAAATTTTGATTGGATGTGTTTGTTGATATGGTGGGCGCGAGAGGGGGTTAGTTGCCCTCCAATCACTTTCGACTATAAAAATGGCACTAGCCCTTCCAATTTCCAATCGAATGAGCCCTTTCTGATGTTTATACGACAAAGCTTTCTATGAAGACCTTATATGCTCAGAGGGCATAACTTACAACCCTTACTCTGAGGGGTGTGGGGGGTTTGTAATCCTCAAGAACTTTCAACTACGTTGAACGAATAGGCTATCTCAAAATTTTGATTGGATGTTTGGTGAAATGCTGGGCGTGAAAGAGGGGTTAGTTGCCCTCCAATCACTTTCGACTATTGAAATGGGAACTAGCCCATTCAATTTCCAAATAAATGAGCCCTTTTTGTAGTTTCTATGACAATGCTTTCTATAAAAACCCTATATACCCCCAGAGCATAACTTACAACCTTAGCCCTGAGGACTGCTCTGGGGAGGAGATTGTCTAATCCCCAATTGCACGAGCCCTTGTGAAGTTTCTACGACAACACTTTCTATAAAAATCACATATGCCCCCAGGGCATAGCTTACACTCTTTACCGCGGGGGCTGTGGGGGGGGGGTCATCCTCAAAGACATTATTTCCCGACCTTTCAACTACATTGAACAAAATATCTATCTCAAAATTTTGGTTGGATGTATTCGGAGAAATGGTGGGTGTCAGAGAGGGGTTAGTTGCCCTCCAATCGCTTTCTACTATTAAAAGGGGAACTAGCCCTTTTAATTTCGAATCGAGTGAACCCTTTTTGAAGTTTCTATGAAAACTCTTTCTGTAAAAAACTTATATGCCCCCAGGGCAAAACTTAGAGCCCTTGTATTGAGGGCCTTAGGGGGTTTCTCATCCTCCAAGACATCCTTCATGTCATCCTTGAAAAGAATAGCTATCTCAAAATTTTGCTTGGGTGTGTTTGGGGAAATGGTGGGCGGGAGAAGGGGGTTAGTTGCCTTCCAATCACTTTCGACTATAAAAATGGCATTAGCCCTTTCAATTTCCAATCAAATGAGCCCTTTTTGTACTTGCTACGACAACGTTTTATATAAAATCCTTATATGCCCCCAAGGCAAAACTTACAACCCCTGCCCTGAGGGTTGCGGGTTCTTTTCATCCTCAAATACACAATTTCCGGACCTGTCAACTACACTGAACAAAATGGCTATCTCAAAATTTTGATTGGATGTGTTTGGGGAAATGGTGGGCGTGAAACGGGGGTTAGTTGCCCTCCAATCACTTTCGAACAATAAAAAGGGCACTCACCCTCTCAATTTCCAACTTAATGAGCCCTTTTTTATGTTTTTACGACAACGTTTTCTATAAAAACCACATATGCCCCCAGGGCACAACTTACAGTCTTAGCCCTGAGGGCTGTGCGGGGGAGAGGGTTGTCATACTCAAAGACATAATCTACAGAACTTTCAACTGCGTTGAAGAAAATGCCTATCTAAAAATTTTGATTGGATGTGTTTGTGGAAATGGTGGGCGTGAAAGGGGATTTAGTTCCGTCCAATCACCTTTGACTATATAAAAGGGCACTAGTCCTTTCAATTTCCAATCGAATGAGCCCTTTTTGAAGTTTATACGACGACGCTTTCTATAAAAACCTTATATACCACCAGGTCAAAACTTACAGCCCTTGCCCTGAGATGTGTGGGCGTTTTTCATCATCAAAGACCTAATTTCCTAATTTCCAAAGACCAACTTTCAACTACATTTAACAAAATGACTATCTCAAAATTTTGATTGGATGTGTTTGGGGAAATGGTAGGCGTGAAAGGTTGAATTGCCCTCCAATAAGTTTCGACTATTAAAAAGGACACCAGCCCTTTAAATTTACAATTTAATGAGCCCTTTTTGAAGTTTCTACTACTATGCTTTCTATAAAAACCTCATATGCCCCCAGAGCATAACTTACAACCTTGGCCCTGAGGGCTGTGAGGGGGAGGGGGTTTTCATACTAAAAGACATAATTTCCTGACCCTTCAACTACGTTCAACAAAATGGCTATATCAAAATGTTGATCGGAAGTGTTTGGGTAAATGATGGGCGGGGGAACACTCACCCTCCGATCGCTTTTGACTATTAATAAGGGAACTAGCCCTCTCAATTCTCAATTGAATGATCCCTTTTTGAAGTTTATATGACAACACTTTCTATAAAAAAAAAGTAATATACCCATGGGCATAACTTACAACCTTCCCCCTGAGGGCTTGGGGGGGGGGTGTCATCCTCAAAGACCTAATTTCCAGAACTTTTAGCCACGTTGAACAAAATGGCTATCTCAAAATTTTGCTTGCGTTAAAGACCTAATTTCCAGAAGTATCAGCTACGTTGAACAAAATGGGCATCTCAAAATTTTGATTGGATGTGTTTTGGGAAATGGTGGGCGTGAGTGGGGTTTTTGCCCTCCAATCACTTTCGACTCTTAAAAAGGGGACTAGCTCTTTCAATTTCCAATTTAATGAACCCTTTTTGAAGTTTCTACGACAACACTTTCTATAAAAACCTTATATGCCCCCAGGGCATAACTTACAACCCTTGCCCTGTGGGCCACGAGGGCGGACGGGGGAGGGGAGGGTTTGTCCTACTCAAAGACTTAATTTCCAGAACTTTCAACTACATTGAAGAAAATGACTATCTCAAAATTTTGATTGGATGTGTAGGGAAATGGTGGGCGTGAGAGGGGGTTTAGTTGCCCTTTAATCACTTTTGACTGTATAAAAGGGCACTAGTCCTTTCAATTTCCAACCGAATGAGCCCTTTTTGAAGTTTAATACGACAGAACTTTCTATAAAAACCTTATTTACACCCAGGGCATAACTTACAACCCTTGCCCTGAGGTGTGTGGGGGTTTTTCATCATCAAAGACCTAATTTCCAGAAATTTTAACTACGTTTAACAAAATGGCTATCGCAAAATTTTGATTGGATATGTTTGGGGAAATGGTAGGCGTGAAAGGGGGGTTAGTTGCCCTCCAATCACTTTCGACTATCAAAAAGTGCACTAGCCCTTTGAATTTCGAATTTATTGAGCCCTTTTTGAAGTTTCTACGACTAAACTTTCTGTAAAAACCTTATATGCCCCCAGAGCATAACTTACAACCTTGGCCCTGAGGGCTGTGCGGGGGGGGGGGTTTTCATCCTAAAAGACGTAATTTCCTGACCCTTCAACTACGTTCAACAAAATGGCTATATCAAAATGTTGATCGGAAGTGTTTGGAAAAATGATGGGCGGGGGGACACTCGCCCTCCGATCGCTTTTGACTATTAATAAGGGAACTAGCCCTCTCAATTTCCCGAATGAATAAGCCCTTTTTGAAGTTTCTACGACAACATTTTCTATAAAAACCTTATATGCCCCAGGGCATAACTTACAACCTTCGCCGTGGGGGCTCTAGTGGGGGGGGGGGAAGGATGTTTGTCATCTTCAAAGACATAATTTCTGAACCTTTTAACTACGTTGAACAAAAGGCTATCTCAAAATTTTGATTGAATGTGTTTGGGGAAATGGTGGGCATCAAAGAGGGGTTAGTTGCACTCCATTCACTTTCGAATCTTAAAAAGGGCATTAGCCCTTTCAATTTCCAGTCGAATTAATCCTTTTTGAAGTTTTTACGACAACTCTTTCTATAAAAACCTTACATACCCCCAATGTATAACTTACAACCTTTGCCCTGAGTTCTTAGGGAGGAGGGGGGTTTGTCACTCGCCTTCAATATCCAACTTAATGAGCCCTTTTTGAAGTTTTTACGACAATGATTCCATAAAAACCTCATATGCCCTCAGGGCACAACTTACAACCTTAGGCCTGAGGGATTTGCGGGGGTGAGGGTCGTTACACTAAAAGACATAATTTCCTGACCCTTTAACTACGTTAAAAAAATGTCTATATCAAAATGTTGATCGGAAATGTTTGGGGAAATGATAGGCGTGGGGGGGGGACTTGCCCTTCAATCACTTTTGACTATTAATAAAGGCACTAGCCCTCTCAATTCCCGATTGAACGAGTCCCTTTTGAAGTTCTACGACAACACTTTCAATATACCCCAAGGGAATAACTTACAACTTTGTCGTGGGGGCTGGGGGGCATGTCATCCTCAAAGACATGATTTCCAGAACTTTCAACCACGTTGAACAAAATGGCTATCTTAAAATTTTGATTGGATGTGTTGGGGGAAATGGTGGGTGTCAGAGGGGGGTCAGTTGCCCTCCAATCGCTTTCTACTATTAAAAACGGCACTAGCCTTTTCAATTTCCAATCGAGTGAGCCCTTTTTGAGGTTTTTCCGACAAATATTTCTATAAAAACCTTACATGCCCCAAGGGCGTAACTTACAGCCCTTGCCCTGAGGGCTTTGGGTGGGGGGATGGGTTGTCATCCTCAAAGAACTAATTTCCAGAACTTTCAGCTACGTTGAACGAGATGGCTATCTCAAAATTTTGCTCAGATGTGTTTGGGGAAATGGTAGGCGTGAAAGGGGGTTAGTTGCCCTCCAATCCCTTTTAACTAATAAAAAGGGCGCTCGCCCTTTCAATTTCCATCTTAATGAGCCCTTTTTGAACTTTCTACGACAACGCTTTTAATAAGAACCTCAAATGCTCCCAGGGCACAACTTACAACTTTAGCCCTGAGGGCTGTGCGGGGGAGAGGGTTGTCATACTAAAAGACATAATTTCCTGACCCTTCAACTATGTTCAACAAAATATCTATATCAAAATGTTGATCGGAAGTGTTTGGAGAAGTGATGGGCGTTGGAGGGGGGCACTCGCCTTCCGATCGCTTTTGACTATTAATAAGGGCACTAGGCCTCTCAATTCCAGATTGAATGAGCCCTTTTTGAAGTTTCTACAACAACATTTTCTATATACCCCCAGGGCATAACTTTCACCGTTGGGGCTGTGGGGGGGGGGTATTCATCCTCAGAGATATGATTTTCGGACATTTCAACTACGTTGAACAAAATGGCTATCTCAAAATTTTGATTGGATGTGTTCGGGGAAATGGTGGGTATCAAAGAGGGGTTAGTTGCACTCCAATCACTTTCTAATATTAAAAAGGGCACTAGCCCTTTCAGTTTCCAGTCGAATAAGCCCTTTTTGAAGTTTTTACGACAACTCTTTCTATAAAAACCTTATATGCCCTCAGGGCATAAATTACAGCCCTTTTCCTGAGGGCTTGGTGGGGGATGTCATCATTAAAGACCTAATTTCCAGAAGTTTCAGCTACGGTGAACAAAGAGGCTGTCTTAAAATTTTTATTGGATGCTTTTGGGGAAATGGCGGGAGTGAGAGTGGGGTTAGTTGCCCTCCAATCACTTTCGACTATTAAAAAGGCCACTAGTCCTTTCAATTTCCTATTTAATGAATTTTGAAGTTTCTATGACAACTCTTTCTATAAGAACCTTATATGCCCCCAAGGTATAACTGAAAACCCATGCCATGAGGGCTGTTGGGGGGGGGGGCTTGTCATCCTCAAAGACCTAATTTCCAGAACTTTCAGCAACGTTGACAAAATGGCTATCTCAAATTTTGCCTGGATGTGCTTGTGGAAATGGTGGGCGTGAGAGGGGGTTAGTTATCCTCTAATCAGTATCGACTGTAAAAAAGGGCATTAGCCCTTTCATTTTCCAATCATATGAGCCCTTTTTGTAATTTCTACGACAATGCTTTCTATAAAGTCCTTATATGCCCCCAGGGCAAAACTTACAACCCTTGCCCTGAGGGATGTGGTTTTTTTTTATCTTCAAACACATAATTTCCGGATTTTCAACTACGTTGAACGAAATGGCTATCTCAAAATTTTGATTGGATGTGTTTGGGGAAATGGTGGGCGTGAAAGGGGGGTTAGTTGCCCCCCAATCACTTTCGACTAATCACTTTCGACTTTCGACTCTCAATTCCCGATTGAATGAGCCCTTTTTGAATTTTCTACGACAATATTTTCTATATATCCCCAGGGCATAACTTTCACCGTGGGGGCTCTTGGGGGGTGTCATCCTCAGAAAAAGGATTTCCAGAAATTTCAACTACGTTGAACAAAGTGGCTATCTCAAAATTTTTATTGGATGTGTTCGGGGCAATGGTGGGTGTCAAAGGGGGGTTAGTCTCCTTCCAATCACTTTCTACTATTAAAAAGGACACTAGTCTTTCAGTTTCCAATCGAATGAGCCCTTTTGTGAAGTTTTTACGACAAGTCTTTCTATAAAAACCTTATATGCCCTCAGGGTATAACTTACAGCCCTTACCCTGAGGGCTTTGGGGGGGGGGGGGGTCATCACCAAAGACCTAATTTCCAGAATTGTCAGCTACGGTGAACAAAATGGCTTTGGTCTTTGGGGGGGGGGTGTTGTCATCCTCAAAGACCTAATTTACAGAACTTTCAGCAACGTTGACAAAATGACTACCTCCAAATTTTGCTTGGATGTGCTCGGGGAAATGGTGGGCGTGAGAGGGGGGGGGGGTTAGCTGCCCTCCAATCACTTTAGACTATAAACAAGGGCATTAGCCCATTCAATTTCCAATCATATTAGCCCTTTTTGTAGTTTCTACGACAACGCTTTCTATAAAGTCCTTATATGCCCCCAGGGCAAAACTTACAACCCTAGCCCTGAGGGTTGTGTGGGATTTTTCATCTTCAAAGACACAATTTCCGGACCTTTCAAATACGTTGAACCAAATGGCTATCTAAAAATTTTGATTTAATTTGTTTGGGGAAAAGGTGGGCATCAAACGGGGGTTAATTTCCCTCCAATCACTTTCGACTAATAAAAAGGACACTCGCCCTTTCAATTTCCAACTTAATGAGGCCTTTTTGAAGTTTCTACGTCAACGCTTTTAATAAAAACCTCATATGCCCCCAGGGCACAATTTATAACCTTAGCCTTGAGGGCTGTGCGGGGGAGAGGGTTGCCATACTAAAAGACATAATTTCCTGACTCATCAACTACGTTCAACAAAATGTCTGTATCAAAATGGTAATCGGAAGTGTTTGGGGAAATGATGGGCGTGGGAGGGGGGATCACTCACCCTCCAATCGCTTTTGACTATTAATAAAGCAACTAGAACTCTCAATTCCCGATTGAATGAGTCCTTTTTGAAGTTTATCGACAACACCTTCTATATGCCCCTAAGGCATAATTTACAACCTTCTCCCGGTTTGTCTTCATCAAAGACATAATTTACGGACCTTTCAACTACGTTGAACAAAATGGCTATCTCAAAATTTTGATTGGATGTATTTGGGGAAGTAATGGGCGTGAGATTGGGGTTAGTTGCCCTCCAATCACTTTCGGCTATTAAAAAGGGCAATAGTTCTTTCAATTTCCAATTTAATAAGCCCTATTTGAAGTTTCTACGACAACGCTTTCTATAAAAACATTATCTGCTCCTAGGGCATAACTTACAACCCTCGTCCTAAGGGCCGTGGGGAGGGTGGGTTGTCATACTCAAAGACATAATTTTCTGAACTTTTAACTACGTTGAACAGAATGCCTTTCTCAATATTTTGATTGGATGTGTTTGGGGAAATGGTGGGCGTGAGAGGGGGGTTAGGTGCCCTTCAATCACTTTTGACTATTAAAAGGGCACTAGCCCATCCAATTTCCAATTTAATGAGCCCTATTTGAAGTTTCTACGACAACGCTTTCTATAAAAACCTTATATGCCCCTTGGGTATAGCTTATAACCCTTGCCCTGAGGGCAACGGGGGGGGGGGAGGGTCGTCATACTTAAAGACATAATTTCCAGAACTTTCAACTACGTTGAACAAAATGCCTAGCTCAAAATTTTGATTGGATGTGTTTGGGGAAATGGTGGGCGTGAGAGGGGGGTTAATTGCCCTTCAATTACTTTCGACTATGAAAAAGGGCACTAGACTTTTCAATTTTCAATCGAATGAGCCCTTTTTGAAGTTAATACGACAACGTTTTCTATAGAAAATCTTATATGCCACCAGGGCATAACTTACAACGCTTGCCCTGAGGGGTTTGGGGGTTTGTCATCCTCAAACCCCTAATTTCCAGAACTTTCAACTACGTTGAACAAAATGGCTATCTCAAATTGTGATTTGATGTGTTTGGGGAAATGGTGGGTGTGAGAGGGGGGTTAGTTGCCCTCCAACCACTTTCGACAATTAAAAAGGGCACAATCCCTTTCAGTTCCCAATCGAATGAGCCCTTTTTGATGTTTCTACGACAACTCCTTCGATACGAAGTACCAAAGTGGAAAAGATACCCCCCACCCCAAAATACATTGTGCCAACATCATTCTTTGTTTAGGCAGCGCTATTGTGCTGCCTCTGATCAGAGATGTCAATAGGAGGTGGTCCAGGGGGCTTTCTCTCCTCTAGATTTTAATATCGTTTTTATATTTTCATTGAAAAAACATTGATAAAACAAATCAAATTGCCTCCTCCCAAATTTTATATTTTCATGAATAGGTGCCACTGGAACCAATACTACAACTACTACTAACAACTCCCCGCAGCACCAAGCCGCCTGAGGCCAACACAGCTACGCACACTCCTCCTACGTCCCAATCTATTCAAAGCTTCCCTTTTTACACCCTCCCAGGAAGCTCACATTTCCTTTAAATCTTTCTTTATGACATACTCCCACCCCAGACGAGGATGACCTGCTTTTCGTTTAGTCCTAGACGGTTGGCCGAAAAGGACAATCTTTGGCAATCTGTCATCCTTCATCCAAACAACGTGCCCTAGCCACCTCAACCTATCCTTCATTATAGCCCTAGAAAGCGATGTTGAATTACATTTTTCGTAAAGCCTACTGTTTGAAATACGGTCATTCAGCCAGGTACCCAGAACAATCCGTAAGCAATTTCTCTGGAAAATATCTAGCAAATCTTCATCCGCTTTTCGGAGCGCCCATGCTTCAGAGCCATATTTGACCACTGTCATCACTGTAGCTTCTAATATTCTAATTTTGTTTTGTAGACTTATCTTCCTATTCTTTCAAACTTTTTTTTAACTGTGGAAAAACACCCTGAATCTTGGCTATTCTACTTTTAACATCTTCACTGCTCCCACCATCTTTACTAATAATACTACCGAGGTAAGTGAAGCTGCCGACCCGATCGTCACCTTTTCATCTTCACTTATTCGTAGCCTTAGTGACTTAGTCTTCTTAATATTAATTTTCAAACATATTCTATCACATTGAATTCGCAAAACCTCTAAAAGTTCATTCATTTTCTCACACTTTCATCTAGGATGCTTAAATCATCAGCATAATCTAAGTCCAGGAGACTTTTTCCTCCCCATTTGATTCCGTGGTCTCCCATTGACTTTCCTATGCTCCTTAAGACAAAGCCCATAAAAATAATCCATATAAAGGGGGATAGAACACAACCCTGCTTAACTGCTGATTTAATACAAAACCAGCTGCTAACCTAATTTCCTTCCTTAACCGCAGCAATGTTATTCTCGTACATAGAACTAATCACTTTTATGTATTTGTCTGGTATACCATACAAGGATAAAACCTTCGCTAAAGCTCTTCTATTAACAGAATTGAACACTTGGTCATAATCTATAAAACTGAGGACCAAAGGCGTTTGACAACTCAGGCACTTCTCAATTATGAACCTAAGTGTGAAAATTTGGTCGACACGTCCTCTACCTTTTCTAAAACCGCACTTTTCTTCTCTTAAAACTTTGTCTACAGCATCTCTCAGTCTAAAAAGTATCATATTACTAAGTAATTTGCTACCTACAGATACCAGACTATTGCCTCGATAATTACCACACTCACTCTTATCAACTTTCTTATACAGTGGCTTAATTAAGGTTTCCTAAAATCGATAAGTACTTCCCCTATTTCAAAAATCATTTTCATAATCTTCAGTAACCTATTTCTAACCTCAGAGCTACCATATTTAAGAAACTCATTTACCACACTATCAGCACCTGGAGCCTTATTACTTGTTAATCCTTTTAGTACTGTCACTAATTCTTCCTCACAGAACAAATCTTCCTTCACATCCAAGGTATCACCACCTTTTTAAATTTTCCTCTGTATCTTTTCCTGCAAGTCTATCTCGGTTTAGCAAATTCTCAAAATATTCTGCCCATCTCTCTTTAACTTTTTCCTTATCACTAAATGTAGCCTCATTCCAATCTTTAACTGGGACAAGTCCGGAGTGACTACTCTCTCTCAATTTATTAACATACCAGTACAATATTTTACTATTATACCGTCTAGCTGCATCTTCCAGATACTCGACAATTTTATCCATGGCCTCAACTTCAAAACTTCTTAGTTCATAATTTAATGCTTTCTCCACTTTCTTTACATTCCTTTTGTTTTCATATGATCCATCATTTAGATAATTCTTGTACAAGCTCCTTGTTCTCTCTATTAAACATAACGCTTTTTCACTTATATTCCTAGCTGCAGTCCTAACTTTCTTCCCTAAGACACCTTCAGCAACTTTACAAATTATTTTTCTTAAATCATTCCAACCATCTTCCCCATTGTCAAATTTTAAACTCTTAAGTTAAGTATTCAACTGTTCCTGGAAAATTTATCGCAAATTCTCATCCTGGAGTCTACCAACATCATAACTTCCCGGGAGGTAGTTACCCTTCCGAAATTTCAGCTTTAAATTAACCACATTAACCACAAAAGACACTACTAGATGGTGATCTTTACTTTTAACATCAATAACAGCACTCCTATATACCCTAGTATCTTGTATCGATCCTGCAAGTCTTCAGTTTACTATAACATAATCAGTAAGGTTTGCTGTCATACCATCACGTGAATATCATGTTAACTTATGAGCCTTTTTATGACCAAACACCGTATTGGTTATAAGTAGATTGTTATACCTACAAAACTGGAAAATTCTGTATCTATTACTGCCTTCTTTTCCGACACCAAATTTACCTAGGCTAGGATACCATCTATCCCTATTTCTACCGACCTGGGTGTTAAAATTTCCTAGTAAAAACATCAAATTTCTACCTGTGATTAAAAAAAAAAATTTTTTTTTTAACTGAAAGTAAGGAGCTACGTTAAAACTTAAAACGAACAGAAATTGGAACAATTAAAACGAACAGGAGGGGTTGTCCCCTCCTCAACGTCTCGCTCTTAACGCTAAAGTTCTTTATTGTTTAAAAAAAAAAGAGTTGTGAGAAAGAGTCGAACTTTAGAATAAAGAGCGAGACGTTGAGAAGGGGATAGCCCCTTTCATATACGGAATAATTTCTGTTCGTTTTAAGTTTTAATGTCGCTCCTTACTTTCAGTTAAAAAACTTGTTTTTTTTTATTTAATTTTTGAGCGCTTTCGAATTAATGCAAGTTTTGATTTCGGCTCACCGTAGATCAATAATTAAAACACAAATTGCACATTAATTTTACTTTTATTTTGTTAAATGGCTTTCTCGATAGTTGTTTAATTTTATTTACGAACGTTTTTATCATAGGCAGCGCGTTAGCGCTGCCTAAGTAAAGAACGATGTGGGCACAATGTGTTTTTTTTTTTTGGCTTTTTTTCTCCATACCCGGGCACTTCCTATCGAAGGAGTTGTCGTAGAAAATTCGAAAAGGGCTCATTCGTTTGGAAATTGGAGTGGCTATTGCCCTTTTTAATAGTCGAAAGTGATTTGTGGGCAACTAGCCCCCCCCCCCCCCCGCACCCATCATTCCCCAAAACACATAAAATCAAAATTTTGAGATAGCCATTTTGTACAGAGTAGTTGATTTACAAATAGAAAATATCTTTTTGAAGAGGACACTCCCCCAGAACCCTCGGGGCAATGGTTTTAAGTTATGCCCTGAGGTCATATAAAGTTTTTATAGTAGGCATTGTCGTAGACACTTTAAAAAGGCTCATTCGATTGGAAATTCAAAGGGCTAGTGCCTTTTTTAATAGTCGAAAGTGATTGGAGGGCAACTAGCCCCCCCCCCCCCCCACGCCCATCATTGCCCCAAATACATGCGATCAAAATTTTGAGATAGCCATTTTGTTCAGCGTAGTTGATTTCAAAATAGAATTTTTTTTTGTGGAGGACACTCCCCCACAACCCTAGGAGCAAGGGTTTTAAGTTATGCCCTGGGGGCATATAAGGTTTTATAGAAGGCGTTGTGGTAGAAACTTCAAAAAAGGCTCATTCGATTGGAACTTCAAAGGGCTAGTGTCCGTTTTAATAGTCGAAAGTGATTGGAGGGCAACTAGCCCCCCCCCCCCCGCGCCAATCATTCCCCCAAACACATCCAATCAAAATTTTGAGGTAGCCATTATGTCCAGCGTACTTGATTTCTAGATAAAAATTATGTTTTTGAGGAGGACACTTCCCTACAACCCTCGGGGCAAGGGTTTTAAGTTATGTCCTGGGGGTATATAAGGTTTTTATAGAAGGTGTTGTCGCAGAAACTTCAAGAAAGGTTCATTCGATTTGAAATTCAAAGGGCTAGTACCCTTTTCTAATAGTCGAACGTGATTGGAGGGCAACTAGCGCCTCCCCCCACGCCCATCATTCCCCCAAACACATCCACTAAAAATTTTCAGATAGCCCTTTCGTTCGGCGTAGTTGATTTCCAAATAGAAAATATCTTTTTGAGGAGGACACTCCCCCACAACCCACGGGGCAAGAGTTTTAAGTTATGCCCTGAGGGTATGTAAGGTTTTTATAGTAGGCTTTGTCGTAGAAACTTCAAAAAGAATCATTCGATTAGAAATTAAAAGGGCTAGTGCCCTTTTTAATAGTCGAAAGTGATTGAAGGGCAACTAGCCCCCCCCCCCCCACTCCTATTATTCCCCCAAACACATCCAATCGACATTTTGAGAAAGTCATTTTGTTCAGCGTAGTTGATTTCCAGATAGAAATTTTTTTTGTAGAGGACACTCCCCCACAATCCTCGGGGCAAGGGTTTTAAGTTATGCCCTGGGGGCATATAAGGTTTTTATAGAAGGCGTTGTCGTAGAAACTTCAAAAAAGGCTCATTCGATTGGAAATTCAAAGGGCTAGTGCACTTTTCAATAGTAAAAAGTGATTGGAGGGCAACTAGCCCCCCCACGCCCATCATTCCCCCAAACACATCTAATCAAAATTTGATATAGCCATTTTGTTCAGCGTGGTTGATTTCCCGATATAAAATATCTTTTTGAGGAGGACTCTCCCCCAAAACCCTCGGGGCAAGGGTTGTAAGTTTTGCCCTGGGTGCATATAAGGTTTTTATAGAAGGCATTGTTGTAGAAACTTCAAAAAAGGCTCATTCATTTGGAAATTCAAAGGGCTAGTGTCTGTTTTAATAGTCGAAAGTGATTGGAGGTCAACTAGCCCCCCCCCCGGGCCCATCATTCCCCCAAAAACATCCAATCAAAATTTTGAGATAGCCATTTTGTCCAGCGCAGTTGATTTCCAGATAGAAAATATGTTTATGAGATATGAGATATATGAGATATACATTTATTAAAAAAGAAAACAAACACTATTCGCCTTTCGCCTGCCAAGAAAGACAATAAGCTTGAAAGGGCAAGCGAGGTTATCACTCTCAGCTAATTAAAATAACATTCATACCTTGCTTCTCAACACACAAGAAAATTATCTGACGAAGGAATAAAGGAAAAAAGAGAGAAAGAGGAAAAGACAAGAAGTAGATAGAAAAAAAAAGAAAAAAGAAAAAAAGCAAACTAAATCGGGGAAATACCTTAAATAGAATGACAACCTGGAGTGGGAATAACACCAAATTCACTCACGAGATAAAAGAAACTTCTTTGCCCGTGACTTGAAAGCCGGAAGACTAGGCGCATTTTTCACACACTCGGGCTATATATTCCAAACTTGGGGACCATAATGGCGAATCACAAAATATGCCCGAGTGGTGCTCCTAAACTCATGAGTTAAGTCATAAGCTTTTCTTGTATTATGATCATGAAGGTCTCTATTAAAAGTAAAAATATTTTCAAAAGCAGGGGTGAGCAGCTGATTCAAATATTTATACGAGAAAATCGCGACATGGTAATCTCGAATTTGGGATACATCCATTAACTTATTCTTTTTAAAATGCTCATAAGCAGGAACCTCATCAGAATCATCAAATTCAGATAATAATTTTACAGCTCTATTCTGAAGTTTTTGTACTCTTTTGAAACATGTTGATTTCCAGATAGAAAATATGTACAAAAAATATAACAAATGAAAGTGCATTGTCAGTTTAATATACATATACTGATATTTAGTAATCAAAATGTTAATATGATTTGATTTATTAAAGTTATAAAAGTAAAAACATTTAAATTTTTTCAGTTAAGTGCAAATTTTTTTCTGGCCTTGGGAAGGAATAAGGGTTTTGCGCCCAACTTATGATAATCTCTGCTCGTTTTGAGTTTGACTCGGTTAATTATTGTAATTTCTGTTCGTTTTGGGTTTCATTTATTTATCAATGCTGATTTGTGGTAGTTTCACGCTTGGTAGATTATTTGATTTTAGTTTTGCTCATTTTTTGTTTAATGGAGTTCTTTACTTTTCTTTGAAAAACTTGTTTGTGGAATAAGTTTTTTTAATTAATTAGTAATAAATATGCGTAACTTACGAATTAACTTATATAACGAACATTTATATCCATGTGTTTTTAATGCGTATATTAGGGGGTTCGCCCCCTATTCGATACCTCGCTGTTTACGCTAAAGTTCAAGTTTTGTTTCAATTCTTTAATAATTACCCCTTAACCACAAAGGCCGTTAATTAGAATAAATAGCTCTTATGAAAGTACTAAAAGAAAAAATCTTTGGCTTTAAGAGCTAGGTATTGACTAGGGGACAAACCCAATCATATACGTAATATTTTCTGTTCGGTTTAAGTTTTGATGTTGCTCCTTACTTTTAGTTGAAAAACCTTTTTTTCATTTAATTTCTGATCTTTTTTAAATAATGCTGGGAAGTCTGGTGCCCCCTTTATAGCAATTTCCCTTACCCCATGATAACTTCCTCCATGGAAAGATCCTCCCACATAACCACCTACGCCCCCCAGTACCAGAAAAAATCCCCCCTGAAAACGTCTGCATACTTCCCAATAACCAATAGCCTACTATATGTAAACATTGGGTAAAGTTCATAACTTTCAGCCCTGCCCCCGGGGACTTTTGGGGGATTAAGTTATCCTAAAAGACATAGTTATCATATTTTCGACCATGCTGAACAAAGTGACTATATCAAGCTTTTTATCGGGTGACTTTGGCAAAAAATGAGCGTGGGAGGGGGCCTAGTTGCCCTCCATTTATATTTGGTCACTTCAAAAGGGCACTAGAACTTTTAATTTTCGTTCGAATGAGCCCTTCCACTAAAACTCTAGGAGAGATTTTATGTTTTTCATAGTGTGGTTATATTGAACATATGCTGACGCCATGACATCAAAAAGAGGCTCACACTGTCTGCAGTTAGAAGACAAGTGACAATGAAAATCCATATTATATAGAAGCCTGCCGCGTAGCCGTGACGGGGCCGGCGACGAAGCCCCCGGTCTTCCTGTACCATTGCTGTATTAAATTTTTTTTCAGGGGGAGGGATAAAAAACTTTAAAAAACGCATCAAAAATTTTGTTTATATCCATATGTGTTACATTTTTACAAGTCGGACTTTTTTTGGGGGGGCTCAAACCTCTAACCTCCCTGTAAACGGCCTTGTCCGGTACTATATATATATATATAGTCAGGGTCATTCCTAGGTTGGTGGCACCCGGGGCAACATTAACTAAGGGGATCCCTCCTGATTCCAAGATAAATAATAAAAAGTCCAAGCCGCGGCCGCCCAGCCAGGGCGTCCAAGGGAGCTTCCCCTGGTCATCCCCCTTTGAATGTCCCTGTCCACAGTTATCTATTTTTAAAGTCATTTCAAATACTATTTATCCAACAATTACAATCAATCACAGATGAAACTAGACTCAATCGAGTTTTGATGCCAGAAACCCGTTTTAACAAAGAACCTATAATGTATCACGAGATTCATTAACGGAAAAATACATTATTAGGGCTATATATGGAACCATCGTGGGGGGGGGGGGGCATTGTCAAAAAAGCAACCATGATATTTGGAAAGAATAAAATATGAAATTCACTGGTATTATCTTTATTTGCATGTTTCCTTCAGAAGTGATCAACCTCTAAATATTTACCTCCATTACCTCGATTTACCTCCATTTCACTAACCCCACAGATCTGACTTAAAATTTTTGTATAGCCTATATCACAAAGACCAGACTACTATAGCCTACTTACTAGATGCTTCGGAAAGGGGGGTTGATTCCCTAGATCCATTGCTTTTGCACAAATTAAGAGGTAAAACATCTTCTTCATCTTTCAAACTCTTTGAACCATAAATCAGGCTTTCCATCTTATTTAAGAATACTCTACATAATCAGCTAGAAAACTGGAAAAAATGTACAAGCACAATGTAACACTAATCGCCCAACTGACCATTGCCTTTGATAGGTTACTCTGGGTTAATCCCAAAATAGGGTTCTCAAGTCATTTGACAGAACCCTAAGAAGCAGCAACGCTCTAGGGTATCGTGTGCTAAGCAATTTACACCTGGATTCTAGTAAACGATTAATATTACATTCTTGGAAAATGCCGTCATTTGTGACATTGTTCAGATGTAACCCTATGAAAGGATTTACATATTTATTTTAAAGTTCATAACGATCAGTTCACGATACCTAAGACTTCCAATCTCAAATTAAATTATATCGATGAACTTATCTACGAATGATTCATTTTCATCCACTAAAAAAAATGTATATATTTTCCAGGACAAAGCTTTTGAACATCGAGGACTGAAATTAAAACCTATAGTGACCAGAAATAGAATCTGACAACTTTTTCTAATGAACTTTGAATGTAAAGAAGACTGGTGCTAATAGAAACCAGAACTGTACAAACAGGAATTTTTATAATATATATATATATATATATATATATATATATATATATATATATATATATATATATATATATATATATATATATATATATATATATATATATATATATATATATATATATATATATATATATATATATATATATATATATATATATATATATATATATATACATATAATATATATATATGACACACATATATATATATATATATATATATATATATATATATATATATATATATATATATATATATATATATATATATATATATATGCACATATATATATGGCCAGAAATGTCAATATGCCAGTTTTAAGTAAAAAAAAAATAAATAAAAAAAATATGTAACCAATTTCGAAGTTGGGCCCTGGTACTCGGTATGCAGCAGGCTTGTATATAATTATTCTCGTTATAAGTAGCAACCTCCGAATGAATCATCTTTGTTTGCTATTGTTTCCTTCGGAAAATGGGGGGGGGGGGGGCTCTACATGGAATACATATAGGCTAACGTTGAAGGGTCCCAGTGACGTAGTTAATGCTTTCGTTGTTTATGGCATCTTTGTAGATTTGCTCAGGGTTTTCCACCACATTTCGTCGGCGTCAAAGATCGTGATGGCGTTGTTCCTCTCACATGATATTTTTTCTTCTTCACTTTTATTTTTGATTTTTTAATTCGTTCTGCTCCTTGTTACCGCCCGCCTAGTAACTGCATATTTCTTTGTTCTTCACTTTTGTTTTTGATTCTTTGTAATTGTCGTTGACGCCAGTATTCTAACTGTATATTTCTTTGTTCGTCATTTTCGTCTATCATTACTTCAGACGTTTTTTCAATACCCTTTATCTTAGCTGCTTGGATTGGTCTTGTCACATTTGATGGTCCTCTTGACAATTTGAAACTACTTAAACCTCTTTTTGTAAATAGACCAAGGGCGCCGGCAGAAAATTTTCCAGGGGTGGGGGGGGTAGACGCCAAAATAGCAGTGGTGGTTGGGTGACAGGGAATATATTTCAGGATATTTTTTCGTAGGAATAAGTTTATTTTCAAATACTTTTAGGAAAAAATTGAAGTAAAAAGAGCACTTAAATTGCATGTAAAATGAAACAAAATACAATAAGTTTTAAACGACAAGGATTCTTCGAAAAGGGATCAATTTATTTAATAAATAATATGTTTAATTATTCTGCATCTAATAATAAAAGAAAATCAAACTCAAACCAAAATTACAGAAAGATTTATTGCTTCTGTAAATTATTACAGATGTAGGCTTGTCTTTATGCAATTTTCTACGCCTTAGAATAGTTTACAGAAGGAGTAGATATACTCAAAAATCCTCCTGCCTGCATACAAATCACGTTTTGATTTTATAACGGCCATGTAAAATGTATCTCTTTCATGACAAGACAATTCTCCCCCTTGAAATTAAACCCTTATATATTTAGACATTCAAAAAAAATAGAATAGCGAAAGAAAAAAAACAGCTTACTATACAGATGTCAAATTGACCCTCTTTATTTCTATTATCTTATTCAACTAAATAAAATGAACAGGTTCAAAAGAAATTTTGTCACAGGAGAATCTTATCAAATAATTAAAGGGAAATGTGTCTTGGGCCAATATTCAGCAAAACTAAAAATGGAATTCTCATGATAACTGCTACACCGGCAGTATTGGCTTTTTATGCTGATTCTAAATATATAAAATTCTTTCAGTTTATTGTTACCCACTCAAAACTAAAAATCTGAGAAAATGTGCCTTATTTTTGAAAAAAAGGGAAACATCCCCCAACAAAACAAGTGATCTTAGTGAAAATCCTTTTATTAGATACATCATATCGGAGAACCCTACCGTAGAGGTTTCAAGCTCCAATCTTCAAAACGAGGAGTTTGGCTTGTTTTTTTCGAAGAAACATCGTCGATGCATGTGTATTTGTTTTGCTTTTTCCCAGGGGCGATTGTATCAAACCGAAGCTCCAAGATAGTTGGGAGGGGGCTCATTCAAATGTAAATTTAAAGATCTTCTTTAAGTGACATACAGGTTTGGTCAGGGAAAGTCTTGTTTTCCGCCATTTTAGGGCACCCAACTACGACTTTACCCCAAAGAGGACCGAATTTGCAATCAATTTAAAATTCTGAGAATCCAACTGAATTAAAAGTATCAATAACTACATTTTAGGCTTCCCAGTTGCAAAAAAAGTAATGCCACACGGTGGCAGTACTGGATTCAGCCAAGTTGATTCGCTTGATTTGTAATGTAATTAGTCTACGTTTGGTGATATGTAATTGCATATCAGCTATAATAAGGAGGGGGTGAGTCACTGTTTAGTTAGGGATAGGGTAGATTCCTGAAAAGAGTACATTTAAATGGACAAACGGCTTACTCTTCATAAGGCTTCAGATAAATATTGAAAGAGGTAGGGGGAATAGGAATTATTTAAAATGTTTCTCTATACAGCTTTCTCCCGTGCTGCATAAATGTTTCTCCCGTGCTGCCATAGGAATCACTGTACTATTTGCGTGCTGCTACAGGAACCACTGAAGTGCATCAAGTTGAATGAACTTTATCAAGGTCATCCCCTAGAGCACTCTTGAGGTTGGACGAACTTTATCACGACCATCCTCTATTGAGGTTGAACGAAATTTATCAAGGCTATTTCATAAAGCACTCTCGTAAACCCTTGCATAATTTGGTTTTGAGTATTAGTTACGCAATGGCCCTAAGGTGCTTTGGAGTCACTGAACTCTTGTATAGCGGATTTCTTTGGCCTTCAGTATGGATTTAAATTACTTGAAGTATAGTTGATGTCGCAGTTCCAAATATATATTTGACTAAATTACATTAATTAAAGTTCGAAAAACCTTCTATTATTAAAAACGAGTGGTTTTACACTATTGCAAAATTAAGGAGTTAGCAATAATGATATGAAGACGAAAGTCCCTAATGTGGCAGTAGAAATTACAAAGTATTGTCAGCCAACATTTGAGTGGGATGATATGTTTGGTAGATATGTTATATCATCGAGTAAATTCAAGTTGGAAGAACTATTATGCTTTGCCGCTAAAGTGAACATTATTCATTTATCTAGACTACAACTTGGATTGAATGAAATCATGAAGCACACTGAGGACAACGGATTGGGACATCTGGTGAAAAAATAGTGAAAATGTATATGTTATTTTATTATTACATTTTCTGACAATAAAATCTTTTACATTGATTTTTTCTGTTTAGATATTGCTTGTTGATCGATTTTTCCTCCTTTCCCTAAGGAACCAATAGGCGATGAGAGTGTGCTAAAAAATAGAAGAAAAAACTTCCTTTTTCCACGATTTAGTTTATATTTGATGGTGAGAGTTTCAAGAAGAAAAAAATGGATGGATTTGAGAAAACAAAATCATGCGGAATCTTGCGTTTATGGAAAAACGTTTGATCCCAGATGATGATTTTCTAGATTTATCTCTTCAAAGTAACATTTTTTCTCAAAGAATACTTATCGATATAATTCAAAATGATTCTCCATCATTAGACTATTGTATAAAACTTTTACGTCGTGGTCCAAACGCATTTACACAATTTATTGACATATTAATTTAAACAGAACAAAATGGTATTGTGTATTTGCTATTGAACACTATCTAAACATGCTATGTTGATTCAGAAGTCTATCTGAATGACTTCTTTCACGAGAACAACAAATAAATCAACAAATAATTCCAAGCATGTTTTTACTGACTTTGAAATGAGACACCTCCTTCTCTCTCCCTCTCTCTCTCTCTCTAGAAGTAAAAAGAATATTCCTTTTTGAACGCAAGTTAGTTTCTATTTGGCAGTGTGACAGTCAACAGGGAAAAGAAAAATATACTGTACCTGGCCACTATGTTTTTATACATAGGGTAGTTGGTCTTCCTGTGAGAATTGCACTGTCGCAGACGGATATAATGAAAAGTGTAGATTGTGCAATCCATGTAAGTTGCATCGAGGATATGCAATTTCTGTTAACGATTGTAA
The DNA here is from genome assembly GCF_049724085.1 of Artemia sp. Qi Xiang Cuo. Taxonomy (NCBI): domain Eukaryota; kingdom Metazoa; phylum Arthropoda; class Branchiopoda; order Anostraca; family Artemiidae; genus Artemia; species Artemia sp. Qi Xiang Cuo. Next base: position 22,199,702 of record NC_142808.1, on the reverse strand, counting down.
TTTGTGTCTTGAAGAAGTTTGCGATTCTCATGTTAGAGATTTCCTATGCTCAAACTGCCACTATGATAAATGTGATCAGTGGGAAAATACTTATCCCGGTATGAACAGAAAAAAATCTCAATGAACATTTAGTTTACTCCTAAGAGACTGGTATCGCCATGGATTTAAATTGTTTTGGGACGAAGAATTTGGTCCACGTTTCAGTTGTCGAAACAACAAGAGAGTATGGTTTCTACGTCATCGTTGTAAGGACCATGGTAGTTTTGATTATAAAACTACGGATTTTTATTTGGCAGTTACAGAGAGTGATTCTTCATTTGAGAATTTTGTTTGTGACATTACATAAATAAACAAATTGAAACCCGTGAATTTTACAATATGAATGGAAAAAGTATCATTGACTTCACAAAGAGATATTATAAGAGTGAAACTACATTGTATTGTAGTAAATGTGATACCGACTTTTCCCTACATGATCAATACAAGGTGAATGCAATGATCTACCACCGCTAGTCGTTGTCGACCGACGACAATGAATACCTACACTTAGAGGAGGAAATCTAAAGAAAACGAAAAAGACTTTTTTGTATATATATATTTATTTTATTTATAATCAAATTTACAAACGTTATTAGAACATTTTATTCTTAGAGCACTGAAATCGATATTATACAATTGGGAGAGGGCATTTTCCACAATGAAATCATTCAGGCGAGGATTGTCCACGTAAATTTTGATAAACTCCTTGTATGTATAACCACGACATCGGAAAACAAAATAAAATAGTGCATGAAAGCCACAACTTCTAGTCGTTAAAGCCTGCACTTTCTTCTGGTTTTGAATTATGGTTTTACTATGGCTTTCAGTGTAGGTGCTGATATGAGGGATTTAGAATATATATGGCAAGCCATGAGGATCAAAAATTCAATACTTTTCCTAGTTTGAAATATGCATAGCCAGCGACCAGTATTTCTTATTTTCGACGTACTGCTATTAACAATGATTAGGGTATGGTTATCACTTGGAATTTCCTTTTCAAGGAAAGCTGAGGGTATACAATAGGATCTGTATTTGGACATGAACGAGTCCAAGTTAAAAACATCAATTGTTTGATCGTGTTCATGATGCCAGGTCTAGTAGAACACTACCGCTGGGAGTGATCTCCCAATAGGTTTCAAACTGACTCAGTGATATTAAGGTGACACTTTCAGCCAAAGCGTCAGTGAATGAGCACTCTAAACGTACATTCCCACTTCTGACAACACTCATATCTTGAGTGCCAGACAAGTCCAAAACAATTACACCATGAGTTTTTGAAAACATTGAATTGGTTATTCCATTTTAATATAGTCGTGAATCATAATCTACTGATTACACAGTAAACTCATACGGAGTTCTGTAAGATTTTTTATCAAATGATAACGTATACAAGGGAATTCCATTCACCTTGCACACAAGACTTGATAAGCTGAAAAAATTAAAATCGTGGGGGGATGCAGTCCAGGATCCAAAGGCTGATTGGTGATCGTATGGGGAACAAGAGGTTCGATATTGTTACCATTTGCTCTCAGTTTTTCCACCGCCATTGCAACAGAGCTCATAAACTGTTGTTTTCGAACATGAAGAATTGCTGAAGTGAGATTGACATTTGCATCAGGTGCTGCAGCAAGTGTTTTTCTCAAAATGAAACTGGCCTAAGCTAGCTGTAACTTTATGTTAATCTTAACATTGGGAGGCAATCATTGAGATATATTAAATATTTCATGATTTAATTTTCCAACTAAATGATATTCTTTGGTCACTGCAGTAGTTAACTCACAATCAGTATCAATGTTTGATCTATTTTCATAACCAAGTGCCTGTCCTCTCAACTCCTTGTATGAATTTGGTGTCATCAACATAAATTGTATGTAGCTTGCATAGTTTGATAAATTATTGCTAGTGCTCACCAATGTTCCATTAATGAATACATTAATTTGTTTGAACAAGTTGTGTAGGATACAGTTTTCATAAGATAGACCATCGGCAGCAATAGCAGTTTGATTGTCAGACTTTTTCTTCACCGCAACATTTAAATTAATAAATGTGTACGATAAGTCAATGAAATAATCTTCATTGGAAAATATTTGGATGTTTATATTTTTCCGACCGGGGTTGTTGGGGATGAAATTGTTCATAGTAGCCATACTTGACATTGACATTAACATTTTCAGTATTGAATAGATTCAATGACAAGGTGATTGACGGATGCAATTCTTTGTGAGGGAGATATGTCATGTTAAGAGAAAAGATCTTTCTTTGATCTAAAAATATTTCTCTTCTTCTTCTTATTGCTCTTCTTTTTTTCTTCGAAGTCACTTTTGATGTCTTTCGCTTCCCCGCTGAGTGGACACTGATGCTCGAATGATTATCACACACCCTTTTTAATGACTTCTCATTTTGCTCACATATGATTTGTTCGCCAACAGCTATTGCTGAAGATTTAATCTTTTCCTTAAGACTCTCGTTGAAGTTTTAAACCGACCCCCAGTCCTGTAGTGTTGAGGCACCAAAATCTGTTGCAGCCGGTACAATATATTTTCTGGCAAGGGGTAGTGCAGAACGAAATAGCCTAGCAAACCAACTACCAAGACCATAGCCAGACATTGTAGTCTGATCCTTGTAATTGTCCAACCCATGATCTATTTGATGATGACTCAGAGCAGCAACATTACAATCAATTTCAGGACAGACAAATGGAACTCTTCTATTGTTCATCTTAAGCAACGGGTCGAAAATGACATGTAATCACAGCCAAACCTTGTGTTATTGCTAGAGGATCAGCTAATTCACTTCTTATTGTTAACTGACAGAGTTCCAAATATGAAATGTTTATAGGAACATACTGAAGATGCTTTGTATTATAGTGATGAACATGTTCATGGGTTGTTTTTCGTTCAAGAAAACGTAGGAGGGGTATATTTTAATTACCGACTCTCGATGTTTTCACAAAGAACGCATAAAGAATTATGCAAGATTCCGAGGCAAAACCTGGTGGATAATCTGCAAAAATAGCATGATTCATCCCACTAGCAGTTCCAGCACTTCTACCGTTGATTAAATTGTGTTTAAAACCAGGAACGTCTCTTAGATTATCATTGAGAATAACTCTTTCACTAGCAATGGGTGAACTATGTAGATTCTGCCCTCTTCCTTTGAATAGTTGAATTGACAAGTTCCATTTTTACGAGCGGAAATTCTTTTAATGATAGTACGACACAAATCATTCATACAACTGAGTTCCTCGTATGGTAATACGACAAATGGATATTTAAATGAATTGATGTTTTCAATTTTATCTCGATCACTAAGGTGTTGCAAATCATCATATAGAGGATGTTGCTAACGAGTGATCATTCGTGGGTACTAATTTCTACATTATACATGGAATTTTTTTTAAGGATGTCAAGGGTATTTTTGAAAATACTATTGACCAGAGCCACTTCATACGTACCATTGAATTTGAGGGTGGGGGAGAGTTTTGAACAAAAATCACTTGTTTTATTCAAATTGTCATAGAGAGGATCAGAACATTGGACATGAATGTCACATAGAAATAATTGGCCATTGTGTACGTCTTCAACACCTATCCAAGAATCAAATTCAGAGCTTGTACCCAAGCCAGCGAACTAGCAACTGTCTCATCCCCCTGCGAGTACGAGTCTTTAATACTTTTTCAATTTGATAAAAACCAGTGTCTTTAGCTTTTTGTAATTCATAGTCATAAAATTCTCCCAAAATCTCATCATCTTTGCTTTTTCGTAGTCAAAAGGTCACGGGTTTAATCTTTAGCACTGTTAACGCTTTAAAAAGTTCCGTAGACCATAGATAATTTCCTTTTTCAAAAATAGTGGTTATACGATTGATTCTAACTGTGTCACCGACATGAAATTTGCTTTTAATTCCACCTTCATTGCTAGACAAAGAATATTGTTAGAGAAAAGTATAAAGTGAATTGTCACCATGATGAACTTCAGGAGGACTAAGATTGAACAGCGAGCGATGAGGACGTTGCTTGTAAACATGCACTATTTTATCCAGATCATGAATAAAGCGGCAGTATTTTTGAGTGTGCAATATCTGGAAATGAGAAGACGAATGGTTCTAATCAATCGTTCAGCCAATGCAGCCTTGATTGGGCTATGACTATTACACAAGTCTGTGCCATATTTCAACAGAATTTTGTTTACATGCGGATTGATAAACTCACTCTCTTGATATGTTTGAATTTTACTATAAGAATCTAGGCGAAGTATTGTGTCCAGAACAATTACAGTGTCCTCCCCACGTTTAGATTTCAATGAAATTGCACAGGAGTAGCGACAAAAAATACTAATCGCAAACATAATGTAATTATAGGGTTTATTATAATGTTACTGTATATCATCCAAAGTCACAAAATCAGCTTCCATAACCTTCAGTGGATAGAAAGCCTTTGTTTTACGATATTAATTGATGCAAATTGTGCAATTTCAATGAAGAGTAAAGCTCGGTTCGCTTTGAATATGTTCTTTTGTTCCACTCTGTCGAACATTAGAGGCGTGAGCAAGTGTACTGGGGACACTAAGCCTTCCCTTCTCACTAAACTTTGCATAGATACGTTTCAAAGTTTCATCCATTCTATGTGTAAATGTCTACTTCCTCTTCCACTACCCTTTTGTACACTGGCGGTGGCGGCATTGGCGGTGGTAGAAAGACGTTTTTTCCTACCCTTTAAAGTTGAATCATCATCATCAATGTTGTTGATTGATTTGGGTGCACCAGTTAGCAATAGCGTTTTAAACTTATCCTTTTCAGAACTGTAATCATCACCATTTGCTAATATCAATTCTTTTAAAATTTTTCTGTTAAACACAAGTGCTTTGGGAAAGTTTGATGTGTTTAAATATTTCAGAAGATTTGTGTCAATGGAGTTTCTTGTGAATTGAGACAAAATCAGTTATTAGATCAATGAGATTGTAAGTGCTGCTACCTAGAGTGAATTGCTTACTTGTAGCATCAATTTTGACATCACTGCTTTCACTCAAATAATTTAAAAATGTTTTAACCCGTTCTCAATAGGAAACTGGTAATAAATCTAATGTTTTTGATATGTCCGATAGTAATGGTGCTGCTGCTGCTGTTGAAGAACTACTTGACTCTTGTGTCTTATCTGTAGCGTTCAAAACACTAATGGGTTTTATTGATACGGTTTTTGTTTGTCAACACGTCGAAGGGCCATTTGAAAAATCAAAAGTTTCTGATCATCAGGTATACTATTATCATTAAGGAAATCTGTAAGGATTACCCTAAAAAGTTTGCAGTGGAGATAGAGCCTCATCAATTGCAGTCAATTTATATTGTTTAGCCAAATTTTTCTCATGACGACGATGATTATGGAATAAGAAGATTTTTAAAAAGACCAGCAATTATTGGCAATAAAACTGTGAAAAAACTTCCCCCCCCTGAACTAAATGTTTTCTTTTCCTCTTTTGACTAGTTTTTCTCTTGGACAGTGCACGAACAATGGATTGATGTTCTCTAGTCTGCTTCTTAATAGCATCTGGTAGTTTAATAAATTCTGTATCTATATTGTTAAGTATGGCCTTCATAAGACGTGGTTTTGAACTACTTAAAACACAGAAAAAGTATCTATTGTGATGTAACTTCTTCAACGTCAGAGTTTAAACTAATATCTTTTCCTATCGCCCACTGGCATATATACAGTTATTTCACGATCAAAAATATTACTAACAACACTTATTTCTTCAGGTGTATTTTGTATTTTGATTAAGGTCAATTACAATGTATCCATAGGGTTTGCTTGTTGCCTGATTGTAAGCTGAAAGCTAAAATTTAGGTTGACCCTGATAAATTTGTTTGTTTAAAGTTATGAGAGAACTTGAGTCATGAATAACTTCGTTCACAGTGTAATGAGTACAGTTCAATGCAAGAGTTTGTATACATTTACACTGATGAAAGATATTTTTTAGGATAGTGGTTACGGGAATGTTTTCATGATAAGAACGTACTGTGAACAATTAAATCATTTCGTCAGACCATTGCTGGTTCGATTTGGCCAAATCACCAAGAATAAGCAAAGAATTTCGTTCCGATGAAATGAATGCAGAATCCAATCCCTTGATGAATTTAATTTGAGGATCAATTTCCCTTATTCGATCATATGATTCTTGCCAAACACTATAGCAATAGTATATATTTGTTAATGACGTATGATCTGCTGACAACAACATTTCACGTCAATTCTAAATTATTTCATCAAAAGTGTTGTTTTTCAACTCATTGATGGCCCACAGAGAAAAGCTCTGAAGGGTGTTATAAAATTGTACATAATCTAAGAATCTCTCTCTTTTTCTGGTGCTTGCGATTCTATTCAATGAACATCAACAACTGAGTTAAAATTCAATAGTTTACTATATTTAATATATTTACATACAAAAAAAGATTTAACAGTAAAAAAAAAATTTGTGCATAAGAAAACTCTTTAATAAAATATGTAACAACAACAACAACAACTTGTATATTTACAAAAGTCTGCAAAAAAATCTTAAGTCATTCAAAGATACCGTTGGTGGTGGCGCCCCCCACCCCGCTGGCGGCCAGCCGGGCGGCCGCTGGCCGCGCCCCTATACCCGTGCGGCCGACGGCCGCACTAGTACAAAAAGATGTACAAATAAACTAATCTGTTTTGAAATGTTTACCCACCTAATCACAACCCATTTCGATATCTATTTGAAATTCCTACTAAGTCGGTTTAAAGTTGAGTCTGAAAGTCGGTAACCGAAGACAAAAAAATGAAACAAAATATTAACGATACCGAAAAAATGATTTTTTGGCAGGATTTAAAAAATTACTTAAAATACCATTTTAGGACGGTAAATATACTACTTCTCTGAATTATTCTTAAAGAAGTAATACTTTTACAGAAAGTATTCAAGCAGCACTAATTAGATCAAAAGGTACAAAAACAGCACTTTCGTACAGCCCGTGTGTAAGTACTGTAGCACCACTAATGTTATTTTCCGTAAGGAACAAAATTTCAAAAAATTGTTGGGATTTTCCGATACCCCAAAAATATTTTTACTCTCTGACACCTCCTGGGGGGTCTGTACCTGGTTGAATAAATGATAAAGTAAAGGGCTAATCAGCAACAGCCTAGGAACGGATTAGATTATTAAGTTGAAGCTTTTTAGTCATATAATGCGGGAAATGTTGAAATAGCCCAAAGGCAATATTTGCATGCTGCTACTGCTACTTTTATTGCTAGTATTACTACAAGTTGCACAACAACTACTATTACTAAAGTTAAGGGTATGAAGGTGAAACTTTCAGAGAATGGTTATATGGGTATTGAAATGAATCGAAACTTACTTTGTACATTCAGGTTGTCAAAAGGGCAAATCAGCAATATCCCAGAAACGATCTAGGATATTAAGTTGAAACTTTCAGGGCATCTTAGGGGGATGATGGACAAACAAAAAGGCACTACTTGCATAATATTACTATTGCTACAACTCTAGCTAATACAACTGCTACTCCTATTTTACTCCGACTACTACTACTAAGAATGCTACTAGTAATATAGCTGGATATGTAGGTATTAAAGGGGAGCTTTCAAGGAATGCTGAGGAGGATGTTGAGCTAAACACACCATATCGATGCACGTTCTCAAAAAGGCTTAACATTTACATTAAACGAACAGCTTCGAACACTAAATTGAAACTGTCAGTGCATGTTGGGAGTTATTTCGGACCAAACAGAAGACACTATACGCATATACTACTACTACTACTTCCACATCTATTATAAATCCTACTACTATGGTTAAGTGCATTAAGGATTAGTTTTCCAGAAATTTTGTGTGGCATGTTGAATTGAATAACGCCATGTTTGTGGGGTCTGTCGAAAGGGTGTTTCAGCAGTTTCTCCGAAATGGCTGAGAGTATTAGGTTGAAACTTTCACGACATGACAAGGCGTGTGTTGAACTAATAAAAATACACTATGTGCTTACTACTACCATTAGTAATATAACTACTAAGTCTAATGGTTTTAGTGAGTAGTTTTCCAGGTAATATTCAAGGGGTGTGGAGAGGGTAATTGTTATCGTAGTTCTAAATAATTTAAAACGAGGAGTGTTGTGTCCCCCATTGTATATATCTTGAAAAAACACGTTTTTGGAGTATTTTCATTAAAAAAATGCTTTTTCTCGGCTTTTTCATTGTAAAAAAAGAAAAACTGATTCGTCTCCTGTAGGGACTAAAAAGGAAATTTCGTCCTCTCCCTAGATTTTTGCGAATCGACGACACTAGTCTAAATTAGCTATTAGAATTAGTTCAACATCCGCTCTTCGGGCCATGCTTATTTCCTCTTAGTACTTTAATCCGTGTCTGTGATACTTTTGATACGGCCTTTTGATATCGTGCACGAACATAGTTGTTATAATTTTGCCCCACAGTACTTTAATCCGTCTCTGTGATACTTTTGATACGGCCTTTTGATAGCCTGCATGCACATAGTTGTTAGAATTTTACCCCTCGTTTCTCCTAACATTCCTGGAAAATTACTCACTGAAACCATTAGCCTTAGTAATAGTAATACAAGTAGCGGTTGCACTAGTTATATCACTAGTGGTAATAATAAGCACACAGTGTATTTTTAATAGTTCAACACATGCCTTGTCATATCATGAAAGTTTCAACCTAATGCTCTCATCCATTCCTGGGAAACTGCTGATACACCCTTTCGACAGCCTCCATACACATGACGTTTTTAAATTCAACATTCCTCTAAATATTTCTTGAAAATTACTCCTTACTGCACTAAGCCATGGTAGTAGAATTAGCAGTATTTGTAGAATTAGTAGTAGTAGAACTTGCATTGATGAGAACTTGCATCGATATAGTGTGTTTTGATTTAGTTCAACATCCTTCTCAGCATTCCATGAAAGATTACCTGTAATACCCACATATATAGCTATATTACTAGTAGTATTCTTAGTAGTAGTAGTCGGAGTAATAGCAGCAGTAATATTAGTAGTTGGAGTAGCAATAATAGTATTCAAATAGTGCCTTTTGTTAGTCCAATATCCTCCTAACATGCCCTAAAAGTTTCGTTTTAATACCCTAGATCGTTCTTGGAATATTGCTGATACGTTCCCTTGACAACCTGCATTTACGGACTGAGTTTTGATTCATTTAAGCATTCATATAAACATTCCTGAAAGTTTCACCTTCATACCCTTAGCTTTAGTAAGAGTAGTTACTGTGCAGCTAGTAGCAATACTAGCAATAAAAGTAGCAGTAGTAGCATGCAAATAGTACCGTTGGGCTAAGTCAATATCCCCCACAGAATATGGGCAGAAAGTTTCAACTTAAAAGTCTAATCCGTTCCTAAGCTGTTGCTGATTATCCCTTTACTTTATCATTTATTCAGCTAGGTGCAGCTGTCCACGAGGAGAGAGAGAGTAAAAAGAGTTTTTAGGGTATAGAAAAAGTTCCTACAATGTTTTGAGATATTGTTCCTTAGGGAAAATAACACTGGTGATGCTAGAGTACTTACACATGGGTAGTACGAAAAATCTGTTTTGTACCTTTTGATGAAAGTAGTACTGTTTGCATACTTTTCATGAAACTAATACTCCTTTAATAAAAGTAGTACATTTTTTGTCCTAAAATGGTATTTGAATAATTTTTCAAATCAACCCAAATAATTCTTTTTGTTTGTCGTGATTAATATTTAACTTCATTATGTGTTTTTTGTTAGGGACTTTCAGAATCTACTTAAAAATCTCAGACTTAGAAGGAATTCTGAATGGATAAATAAATGGAATGTGCTTAACTGGGTAAACATTCTCAAGCAAATGAGTTTAGTTACATATCTTCTTGTGTGAGCGCCAACTATCACATAACCTCTGCCTGAACAAAGTTTTACAAAGCAGCTCATTCATGAGCTCTTGCTCATAATGGTTGAGTTTTAACTGAACAATCAGTCCTTGCAGTATAAAGTCATGTGCGGTATAGAATCATATATAAACACAGTGTATCTCTTTTAATTTCATTCTTACAGATCTAATTCTGTTGATTACTAATATGGCACAATGTTCGCTAATATGCTAATAAAGCACGATACTAATAAATTTCAAAATTTTAAGAAATTTACTCTTTCCAAATAGGCAAGGATCTGCACCAAACACAAAATATTGGCATTCTGTTCAGTCTTTCAGTTTAGTTTCTTACGCCTAGGAAACTTCAAAACAATGGAAACTGAGACCAATTGGGAAATTTGAATTCTTCAGACTTGATCAAATACAAAGTCAGAAACTTCAAGTAAGGTAGCTAGCTGTGACGAAAGAACATTTCTCTGCGTTATAACATGTCAAGTTGTGCTCGAAATCAGGAAAGAGTTAAAGCGAACATTAGCACATCAAATGTTTTACAAGTCTTAACCATATGCTTCTTTTTCCGGTTCTGCTTCTTCTACAGTTTTTTTTCACATATTCAGGGACTCTTTCAGTGAGATAAATGCTGATGTCCTGAAAAGAGATTGGATGCAACTACCACTGAAAAAAGAGGTGGCAGAAGAAAAAATAGTGACTTTGCAGTTCTGGTATTAAGTCTCTATTCCCAAGGATGCCATTGCGGTATACTTTAATTACTAATCCATGTACTTTCAGAAAGGTTACTGTGTCTTTGCCTTACAGCAGAACTTCAGCTAAATATTAGTTTTAGAAATTAAATTAATTTGGCAACCACTTTGAAATATAGCACTGCCAGAAATCATTTTTGATGTTAGGCGGCAAAAATACCAGATTCCTAGTCCAGAAACTAAAAATATTTTGCAGTAACGTGATATAGTTGACTTCATCACCTAACTAACTGTTTTGTTTCATGGACTCCGGGTGTTTTGCTTCTATGATTATGCTTGCCGTTATTTAATAACAGAGAGATTCTTTCTATTATGGGAAATACATTATTACCTCTATTAGTTACTTGAAATAAAAATTCTGTTACCGATATTGTAGGATCCTACCAACTACATAATTGACCTGGGCCTTCTGAAGAAGAAACACACAAATAATTTGCTTTCACCAATTAGAAGATAGCTCCTTTCAGTAAGTTAAGCATTGTTTTAAAGGACTGAATAAATGATTAACTTACTGTTCGCAAAAGGAGCTCACCTTTTCTAGTATTAGGTTCACATTATTTGAACATACGACCGGTGCAAGTTAGAAATTATCTCGGTTGGCGATTCTAAGCAATGCTTTGATGGTACTGGACCGTTATTTCACAACACAAAAGAAATGAAGATAGGAAACGTATTTCAGACACAATTCAAATACACTTTAATCCCAATATTTTTGTAATACCAAGGAGTAATTTGTGAAATCATTTACAAATGTTGTGCGAGGTGCAATTTTCGCTAAACTTTATGAGGGGTAAAACTTTTTCCAAAAAAGGACTTTTTGCTGGGTCTGATTAGTTCGATTAATTATATATTTTTTTTTATTAACAAATGGGTCACAAAAAAATACTACATACAAATCTCCATATAATGTTAACAAAACAGAACTGCATATAATACCAACAGTATCAAAATAGGTCTCGACGCATATTAGCGTGTTTGGGATGACCCCAAAAAAGGAACACTTCAACTACTTATCCACTAATGCACTTCCTCGGGGAAATAAAACTCTCTGACTCTTCATCTCCTCCCCCACCCCTACTAAACAATTTTCTAAGGATAATACAATTTTTTACAGGGAACTTAAAGGAATTCAACACTCATACTCTATGATTCATCATGCTTCCTTTCATATACCGACAATCACCTCAATCAACACACAAGAAAGTTTTTCTCTTTTAACATTCACAAGCATATACTCACTCCCAGATCAATCACCTTATCCGTGTCTACAATACTGGTTAAAACAAATACGGCGCAAAGAAGTACGAAATTCCTCAAGAACCTTCTTACCTTTTACTTCCGCCGGAAGCCTGTTCTATACTTCAGGACCAATATACTTAATAGAAAATTTAGATCTCGTAGTCACTGGAACCGGCGTTCTAACTAATTCAACATTTCTAGTTTCATAACTATGGTCACTTTCATTATAAAGTTCCGAAAAACATGCAGGTAACAAATTAGAAAAAAATTTATACATAAACAAATTTACATAAAATTTAACCAAACCAAAGAATGGTAAAATTTTTAATTGGTGATACCTCGATCTTAACGAATTCTGGGACAATTCATTGGTCAAAACTCTTACAGCTTTATTTTGTAACACACGGAGCGGATACAAATGGCTAGTGAACATCGACGACCAAACTGTAACACAGTACAGCAAATATGGATGAATAAGAGAAAAATATAACATTCTAATAACCTTTTTAGGAAAATATTTTTCAGCTCCCGCAGAGTTCCAACATTTTTGGCTAATTTACTACTTATAAATGCAATATGATCTTTAAAACTTAGGCATTCATCTACCATTACACCAAGATACCTTACTGTACTTATTTGCACTTCTGCCATATAACATGAACATTGTTTTTTTCTGATTAACAAGCAGTTCGTTCACTCGCATCCACCTTTCGATTATCACCATTCCTTGTTTCATGCCATTTTCCAAATCCGCTTCTGTTTTCGCAGCCATTGTAAATTGAGTATCATCAGCAAAACATGGAAGTATTCCTCGCACCGGGCAATCAGTGTACCTTGGAGTTGACAGTTGTTTGAGGCATCCATTTAGATCATTAATGTACACAAGAAATAATAGGGGACCCAACACAGACCCCTGTGGCACACCGCACTTTACTACCATCTCTTTTGACAGGACTGTAACCAGCCGTACTCTTTGCGTTCTTCCTTCAAGAAATGAAGCAATTAATTTCAGACTTTTAAAACGAATTCCAGCATTTTCAAGCTTAGCCAATAAAATCTTATGATCAACACAGACAAAAGCCTTTATAATATCTAGCAAAATTGAACCCACCTTTAAACCTGAATCTAGGCAATCGTTAACAAATGTTGTCAAATATAATAAAGCATGCTCTGTGGACATATTTTTTTCTAAAACCAAATTGACTAGAGTGAAAAAAAAAATCTTTTTTTCAAAATAATCCATCAGTCGTCCATCAGAGATATCGGACGGTAGTTGTTCATATCTTCCTTATCACCTCCTCTATACAGAGGAATAACCAAAGAACTTTTCAAGCAATTTGGGTACACTCCAAATTCAAAACTTTGATTAAAAAGGTACAACAGATGACTATATATAATTGGGTAAATTTTTTGAACTATTTGAAAGGTTATTAAGTCAATTTCAGCTGCCGATTTTTTCATACTTTTTAAGATATCCTCAAGTTCACACGATCTCACTGGCTGAAGTTAATGGTTGTATCACTTGCTTCAGTAAGAAAATTCTGGTATGTACCATCACCATTTATACATTCCACAGATGTCGATATTTTTAGCCCTACTTCTGAAAAGTGGGTACACAAGTTATTGGCTACACCACTATCCGACTCCCACGGTAAATTACTAGGAGTTATTGGTTCACTATTTGGGCTTATTACCGACTTAATCAGTTGCCAAGTTTTAGCCGGGCTTCCTTCATAATCTGTAAATTTATGTGCATAGTAATCCATTTGTGACCTTGAGTCACGCACCTTTTATACATCCCTTGCCTTTTTTCCATTGAGGCTAGTATATCTTCATGGACAACGCTGTCTTTTACAGTTGAAGAAACAGAATAAATTAATGGGTGGTATTTGAGCTGTATTATTTATAGGTAATAAAACTTATGATAAGGTTCTAGTGTTTTGCGAAACTAAAAGAAGTATGCTGATCAAAGGATTAAAGTCATTGTCACTTCTGAGAATATCCCTATCTGGTGGTCCTACATAACCTAGCCTTGGGACATATAGGCTACAAAACTAAAAGAAAATATATTCATAGGCTATGGCTTAATGTATGAACTGTCTATGGTAAAATTATACTTTAGGCTATCTTGGAAAGGGGTTAGGTTAGGAAAATGAAACTTTCAGGGATGGGTCTACAGGTTAAAGTATGTCCTTGGAAGATATTTTGAACTACCTAGCCTACCTCCACTCCTTCTAGTTCTGAAAATGCAATTCTTGTTATTTGAGTAGAATTTTAAGACATATCAATGTTTTTTTTCAAAATTTAGAAATGTATTTGCATTTCTTGAAAACCATATAAATTGGGATTGAGCAAAGTTGTGAAGCTGAAAACAATATTGTTGTTCTTCATTTAAGCAGAAGATCTATTTTGCAAGGGTTCACTTTTATAACACACACATTTTTAAAGGTCAGGCAGTAAAGTTCTACAAAATCATATTATTGAGTTAGGAATAAGGTGAATACACCATTTGATGCCTTTTTTTATGCTGATTACAAATATAATAAGCATTTCTATCAGAAATGAATTTCAGCCCCCCCCCCTATATAGGCTATACCTAACCTAACCCTGAATTGGCATATATAGGGGGAGGGGGCTGAAATTCATTTCCAATAGAAATGATTATTATATTTGTAATCAGCATAAAAAAGGCATTGAATGGTGTATTCACTTTTGTCCTAACTCAATAATATGATTTTGTAGAACTTTACTGGTCAAACTCTTCTGGAGAGAGAAGGAGTAGAGGTAGGTGTTTCAAACCACCTTCCCTGGACATACTTTAACCTGTAGACCCATCCCTAGGTAAATTTTTACCAAATCATATTATTGACAGTAAAATTTTAGAATTGTGACTTCTGATAAGGAGACATGTGTAGAAAACAATTCTTACTTTAGAATATATATAATGATCCTAGTTAACATATTATCCAAGGGGAAAACCTTTATCATCAAGTCTTTCCTCTTTTTTCCTTCTTTTTCCAACTTAAAGAAAAAAAAAATTCAATTTTCTCCATGCTAAAATGCAATGTGTAAATCTTTTGAAATTGCTGCTATAAATTGACAAATAAAATTTTCTTATAGATAATGTTCATCCTGGCCAAGTTCAACAGACTTGGTTGAGACTTTCTGCCTCAACCAAGTCTGTTGATTTTGAATTGAGGTTAGGTTGAATTACTATTTTGTATTTTTGCCAGTGCTTTATATATAATTTAAAAAAATAGAATTAACAATGACTGGGATGAATGTAATCTATAAGAACAATTTATTTGGCAATTTCAAAAGATTTTAGCATGGAAAAAATTGAATTTTTTTTTCTTTAAGTTGTGCCAACTTAAGTACCTACCTCCACTCTTTCTCCCTCTAGAGGGCACTGACCTGTAGAAATATCGAAACCTTGCAAAATAGATCTTTTGCTTAAATAAAGTACAAGAAAAGTATTTTCAGCTTTAGAATTTTGCTCAATCCCAATTAATGAGGTTTCAAAGATCTTCAAATTCTTTTTTTGGATTTAGAAAACATCCATTGATATAGCTTTAAATTCTAATCAAATAATAAGAATTTCAATACTAAAACTAAAAATTAAGGTATAATTTGTTATTGTCTAAATTCAAATAGATATAGACCTATCAAGTATAAAAATTTCCAAGATGTAGAACAGTAGAAGTCAGAAAACAGTTAACATAGCGTAAATTTGTAGTTGGTTATACAATATAGCCAGGATGAAAGTGAAGATGTCATTTGTTGCCTTTTTTTATGCTCTTTCATAATTCAATAATTGCATCTTGAGCCCTTAAAGGGACCCCAAAGGTATATCAGTTTTGTAACCACACAGAGAATTTATCAACACTAGCTAAGGTATTTCAAAGTGATTAAAACATATCACTAGCATATAAATAAGTTGTTCAAGAGTAATATATTCCAAAAATACTTATTTATAACAATTCAGACCTCATTTATTACACCACCAAATTATAAACCACTTTTCTACTATTTCAATTTAAGTGTGCAGTTTCTGACGGCCATCAACTAAAAATCTGGCTGATTTTTTTATTCAAAACTTTGCTACCAACAATCCAGGGTATATATTTTCACATTAGGAGGGGGGGGGGTAAAGTTCATGGTAAATTTGCAGAGGGCTATATAATTTAGCTAGGATGAAAGTGAGAACATCATTTGATGCTTTTTGTTTCCTCTAGGGGCTCAAGCTGCAATTAGCCCCAGAAGCAATTAGTGAATGATGAAAGAGCATAAAAAAACCATCAAATGACATTTTCACTTTCATTCTAGCTAATTTTAATCAATCAAACATTTATTACCCACTCAAGAGACAAAAACAGTAGAGTAAACACAAAAAGAAAAGGGCATACACTGAAAGATTCATAATATATATGAACGTGAATTGAGATCACATTAAACAGTATACAAAATAGGTAGAATATCACTTAAATTAAAAAAATAAGCCAATTGATCATAAAGACCAATGCAGAAAACTGTTTGCTTGTACATCCTCCCAAACAAGACAGGCAGGGCATCATTAACTGGCAAATTATTTATGAGGTACTAATTTTGTGTGGACCTAGGCAGGTACATAATTTTTTTTTTGCAAATTTAAAATAATTAGTCTGCAACTTTTTTCTATCCCTTTTATGGTGGATGCGATTGAAACCATGTAGGTAGTAGATAGTTCAGGCACAATATGCACTATATAGGTGACTAAGTGCCCTCTGATTGAACTGTGCAATTTGGAGAGATTTTACCATAGGCAATACCACTTGATACAGTCCTTAGAATGGAGACACAAAGAGTTATAATAAAGAGAGTGACTTGACTGCACTTAGAGTTATTAATAGACAGAAAATTAATAATAACCAACTCAAATGTATATTCCCAACTTCAAATTTACCTAACATAGTTGCTAGGCAATACGTTCCTGTAGTTTGTTTTTGGCCCTGGATTCAATGCTGAAGAAGTAGCTTCCTATAGTTTTTCTGCCAAGATATAGTCATAACTTTAGAACCAGAATTTTGTAGAATTTCAGAATTAATGCTGTTGAGAAGGAAATATCTTAAGAAATCAGGTATTACTGTTTAATACACAGAATAATTATAGGTAACACAATTTGAATGCAACTTTAGAGTATTTTAGCCCCAAGCCTATTTTGTAGCTATTTGATGACTCTGAGTACAATGTTGCTAATTGTCATGTCATTCACTTTGGTATCTTTGGAATCTTTGACCCTCTTATTTACTCTTTGGCTGCTTAATATCCTCTGCAAATCATGATTGAGATCTTGAGTCACCATTGACTATAAATTAAAATTCAGTACCCATACTAAAAAGTCTGCTGCTGGTGCTAGTTTGGGCTGATTAAATATACCCTTTTCAATTGTTTCCCCAAGATAATAAGTCTTATGTATAAAGGATTAGTTTGACCCAAGCTTGCACTTGTAATATCTATAGCCTCATTATTTCAAAAACGTTTGGAAGATATGGAGAGACATCCTGCCAAAGTGATACCTGGAATGTGGAAGCTCTCTTACTCTGCTAAGCTGAAACTCTCAATACTTTTATACAGGAGAAATAGAGGTCATACCATTTAAACCTACAAGTTAATAAAGGCCAACCCTCTCCCAGCATTATTTTCTATTTTTGGTCCTAATAGCAGAATATTTTGAATAAACATGAAATATAATATTACTACTTTAAATGACCTTAAATTCTTTTATGCTGGCATAGAAGGATTTTTCCTTGTGGTATGCCTGCCAGTATTGACTTCAAAGTTTGGCTGAGAACACTTGTGCATCCAAGTGTACACACCACTCGTTTTGGCCCCAGCCCTCGTTGACACCTTCTTTGGATGTTTTTTTTTGTGTTGTGCAGGCGTCAGCATATTACATTCAAATAGGCAATGGTCAATTGTTTCATTATTCATATTACAATGCCTGCAAAGAGGGGACAGGGGAATTGAACCACTTGAATTAGAAAACTTATACAAGAATGCAAGAAAATTTAGTCCATTTGTTCCAGAACAAATTCTATGATAAATTTTAGAAAAATACTTATTGGGAAAGGGGGAAAGGATAGGATTAACTTATTAAAATTAATATCTGAACTCCCAATAAATATATATATATATATATATATATATATATATTTTTTTAGTTAATTTTCTGTTCGTTTTATACTGACATAGTCTTTTCATATATATATATATATATATATATATATATATATATATATATATATATATATATATATATATATATTTATTGGGAGTCTGGCAGCCAAAGGGCCCCAGCAATAAGCATGCAGCAGACTTGTATACGTTTGATTAATTTGATAAATGTTTTTTTTTTTTTGGAAATTTTGTGGAAAGTTTTTTTTTTAATTAATTTCTGTTTGTTTTATACTGACATAGTCTTTTCAAAAAGTCTTTTTCATATATATATATATATATATATATATATATATATATATATATATATATATATATATATATATATATATATATATATATATATATATATATATATATTAAATGACCTTAAATACCTTAAATACCTTAAATCGCACTTGCTAGCAATATGGACGAGTCCAGTGTACGCCAGTTAGTGATGATAGGGCTGCGGGACATCAGCTTCATCCCATTGCGTTAGCCATAGTTTGGTGTCCCATTCCTTATCAAGATTGGCTTTGAAACTG
Source organism: Artemia sp. Qi Xiang Cuo (assembly GCF_049724085.1). NCBI lineage: Eukaryota > Metazoa > Arthropoda > Branchiopoda > Anostraca > Artemiidae > Artemia > Artemia sp. Qi Xiang Cuo. The sequence goes on along the minus strand of NC_142808.1, from coordinate 22,181,039 downwards.
TCAACAGATGGTGAACTCACTGTCGTTTTGCTCAGATTGTTCCAGAGGCTTATGATGCGGTAGGAGAAAAAATGGTTCCTCTTCCTTGTATTAGCACGCTTCTGAAAAAGCTTTGCTGAATGACCCCTGGTTCTTGACAACTGGGCAGGCTGAAAGAGGTCCTTGTCGTCAGACTTGAGCAGTTTGTAGGTCATTATCATATCACCTCTTTGCTGATGGTATGTCAGAGTTGGTAGCTTGAGGCTCTGCAGTCGGCATTCATACTCTTTGTCTCTGAGCCCCTTTATACATTTTGATGCCTATCTTTGGACAGACTCGAGAGCCATCTGGTCTGTTTTATTAATTGGTGTGGCGACACACATTCCAAATTCTAACCTTAGTCTCACCAGGCTCTTGTATAGTTTTGTGATTATTGCAGGGGATCTACTTGTCTTTATACATTTGATGAAACCAAGAGTTTGGTTTACCTTTACTACTGCAGCTCGGGTTTGGCAGTTGAAATTAAGGTCTTTGGCTACAATAACCCCCATATCACTTTCAGAGGGGCTCTCAGAGAGTGGCTGTCTCACACTAGCCTTTGCTGACATCGAGTATTGCCATTGTGGGTTATTTCTTCCAAAATGGAGAACCTTGCACTTTTCAACATTAAACTTGAGCCTCCATGTCTTGGCCCATTTGCCAAAGCTATCAAGATCTGACTGTATTGAGGTCACACCCTGCTGAGTTCTAACAGGACCAATGAGCTTCGAGTCGATAGCACACAGGCTAAGCTTGCTTGTAACGGTTCTTGGAGCGTCATTAATATATACATTGAAGAGTGTAGAACACTTGTGCATCCAAGTGTACACATCACTCCTACTGCCCCCAGTCCTTGTTGACACCTTTTTTGGATGATCCAAGGGTTTGATGTTGGATAGTTCAATTCCTTAGGGAGTTTAAAAGTACAGCAGCACAGTTAGGGGGGAGAGTGGTAACATTTTCCGTGGTTAGTAGTTTGTTGAGAAATTTTTTGGGTGCTTCCCCAGATTCTATGGTCAGGGTGATGGGGATAGGGCTTGAATTGACAAGTAAGAGTTGGCTTGTAGTTGATTGAATACTGTGCTGATTTCACCTCTTTTTCTACTGTAGCTAAGGGTTGGAATTTTTAATGCTGCAAGCCTCTCATGGCACAGGAGAGTTGTTGGGTTATATGGTATTTTGGATACATGCTGCTGGATATTTTGAAGGATTTGTTTATCTTCCTTGAATTGCAAGTAAGCTAGTGTTACACCAAACTCAAGCACTAAGTGTCCCAACAGCTGAGAGAGTGTATTGATGGAACTTCAGCTATAAGTCCAGCCTGTCATTTTTTCAGGCCAGAAAATCCCAGGGTGCCAAGTTTACAATATTGTTTCACAAGGATAAATGGAAGGAGAAATTTAATTCACATCATTGTTTCTTAGTTCAACTGATATTGCTGATTTGCTGCTCTATGACTTGAACTAAAGGAGTAAAATGATGATTGTGCCTATGCATAATTCAAAAATGTCAGGGGACAGACATTAGAAATTTGTGGTTGTTACTGAATTATATAGGCCTAACAATACAATTAAAGCAAAAATATAAAGACCAGGGAAAAGCTGAGAAAGAAATGTTTCATATCCATTACATCATGCAAAATTATACATGATTTGAATAAATCCAAACAGCTAAGGCAAATGACACATATAGTTAGAATACATGCAACAAAAAGCATCACAATAAATCCCAAATGAAAATAAAAGACAAAGAAATCTGTAGTTGGAATATATGTGACAGTCATGATCACACCAAATTTTAAATGAAATCTGAAGCTAGAGGACATGCAATAGTGAAAATCACAACAAGTCCCAAGAGAAAACAAACCATAGGCAGCACAATAGCGCTGCCTAAATAAAGAACAATCTTCTATTTAACAGCAGGCGGGCTTTTCAGTAATGCTATTTAGCCCTTTTGTTTTTGATTCACTCTTGGGGATACTGAGTTACTAATGTGATCTCTTCATATTTATTGGATATTTTGCTATATATTTCAGTAGGTCTTACGACTCGTGGAGTTTAAATATAATATGACAGATGTCGATTTCTATGCTCTGTGTGCAGGTACAGTTGGCTAGGCTCTTGGCTGATAGTGAGATTTAGTGGTGTTTGAAGCATTTTAGCAGTTTACAAAGCAAGGTATGTTGTGCAGACGTCAGCATATTACATTCAAATAGGCAATGGTCAATTGTTTCATTATTCACATTACAATGCCTGCAAAGAGGGGACAGGGGAATTGAACCACTTGAATTAGAAAACTCATACGAGAATGCAAGAAAATTTAGTCCATTTGTTCCAGAACGAATTCTATGATAAATTTTAGAAAAATACTTATTGGGAAAGGGGGAAAGGATAGGATTAATCTTATTAAAATTAATATCTGATAGTCTCCATCGGTAAATATCTCTAATTGGGATTGGTCTCCCACTTGGCTGGTCAATATTTATAGCATATTTTGCTATTTCATCAACCTGATGATTACCACTTATACCAGAGTGGCTAGGAATGTACTGAAAATAAGTTCTTATGCCACTTGAAGCAAGATTATCTATAATACTAAGACAATGATAAGTGTCAATATCCAGCTTATACTGAGGAGCTGAGGCCAGCAACTCAAAGCTTGATAAATATTTGGAATATACAATAATATTATTTGAATTTCTAATCAAAGGTTAGTTTTCCTTAAGGTGTTCTAATGGCATGACTATAATATTTAAACTCAGCTGACATTATAGATAGATTATTATATAATCTTTCGCCCATTGCAATTTTCAGGTGAGGAAGGAAAGCACTAGTTGCTACCTTCTCATTCATTTTTGACCCATCAACAAATATTTGGAAGAGGTTTTATCAGTAACTGTATTAAGTTCATCAAATATTTTCTCGACAAAAGCAATGGGGGTTAAATCTTCATTCAACTTTGAGAAATCTGTATTTATTGTGGGCATTGACCAGTTCTGTGGAGGGGATTTGGGGAAAGTAGGTGCAATAGACTTTGCCGGTATGGGGAACTTCTTCTGAATAATGGCATACTCATCTGCAATGCCTCTATACATGGCTGGATTTCTTAAACAATTTCTTAACAATGTTGGCCAATGTATTATTTATTTTCTTCTTCTTCCATACCAGGGCACTTTGTATAAAGGAATTGTCATAGAAACTTGGAAAAGGGATTATTTGATTGGAAATTGGAATGGCTAGTGCCCTTATTAATAGTCAAAAGTGATTGGAAGGCAACTACCACCCCTTTCATACCCACCATTTCCCCAAACACATCCAATCAAAATTTCTAGATAGCCATTTTGTTCAGCATAGTTGATTTCCACTCCCCCACAGCCCTCAGAGCAAGGGTTTTAAGTTATGCCCTGGGGGTATATTAGAGAAATATTTGCACAATGTATTATTTGTTATTTTTGCCCAGTGATTGGACGGCAACTAACACCCCTTCCATGCCCACCTTTTAGCCACACACATCCGATCTATATTTTGAGACATCCATTTTGTCGAGGATATTTGATTTCAAGATATAGCAGGGCACGTGTTGTAAGTGATGCCATGGGGGAATAGAATGCTCTTAGAAAAAGTATTGTAATAGGAACTTCAAAAAAAGGCTCATTTGATTTTATATTCAAATGACTAATGCACTATTTAATAATGAAAAGGAATTGGAGGGCCATTCACCTCCCTCTCATGCCCACCCTTTCCCCAAACACATCCAATCAAAATTTTTGAGAAAACCATTTTGTTCAACGTAGTTGAAAGTTCTGAAAATTAGGTCTTTGAGGATGACACCCCCCCCCCACAGCCCTCAGGGCAAGCATGGTAAGTTGTCCCCTAGGGGCATACAAGGTTTTTATAGAAAGTGTTGTCATATAAACTTCAAACAGGTCTTGTTCGATTGGACATTTTAATGACTATTGCCCTTTTTAATTGTGGAAAGTGATTGGAAGGAAACTAACACCCCTTCCATGCCCACCATTTCCCTAAACACATCCAACGACAATTTGGGGATAGCCATTTTGTTCAACATAGTTGAGAGTTTTGTAAATTTTTGAGCGAACACTCCCCCCACAGTTTCAGGGCAAGGGTTATTAGTTATGCCTTGAGGTCATATAAGGTTTTTATTGAAGTATTTGTTTTAGAAACTTGAAGAAGGTCTCATTCGATTGGAAATTCAAAGTGCTATTGCCCTTTTTAATAGACGAAAATTATTTAGGGGCAAATAACCCCCTCGCTACCTCACCATTTATTCAAACACATTCAATCACAGCCCGGGGGAAGAGAAGTTTTTTTTATTTAAAGTTTTACAATAGAAACTTCAAAAAGGCTAATTCGACTGGACATTCAAATGGTTTGTGCCCTTTTTAATAGTCGAAATTGATGGAAGGACAAACTACCCCCCCTCTCGTTCCAACCTTTTTCCAAAATACATCCAATCAAAATTTCAGGATAGCCATGTTGTTCAGTGTAGTTGAACGTTCTGGAACTTAGTTCTTTGAGGAGGACACCCCCCCCAAAGCCCTCAGGGCAAGGGTTGTAAGTTATGCCCTGGGTGCATATAAGGTTTTTGTAGAAAGCATTGTCATAGAAAATTCAAAAAGGGCTCATTTTATTGGAAATTGAAAGGGATACTGCCATTTTTAATACTCAACAGTAATTGGAAGGCAGCTCACCCCCCGTCCATGCCTACTATTTAACCACAAACCTCCACTCAAAATTGTGAGAGACCCATGTTTGTCAAATTCGTTTAAAGGTCCAGACATTAGATCTTCAAGGATGACACTCCCCCACATCCCTCAGGTTATGGGTTTTAAATTATTCCCTGGGGACACATAATGTTTATATTGAAAGCGTTGTCATAGAAACTTGAAAAAGGGCTCATTCGATTGGAAATCCAAAGGGATAGTGCTGCTTTTAATAGTCGAAAGTGATTTGAGGGCAACCAACCCCCCTCTCACTCTCATCTTTCCCCAAACACATCAAATCAAAATTTTAGATTGCCATTTTGTTCAACGCGGTGAAAAGTTTTAGAAATTCGGTCTTTGAGGATGATTAGGGGTATGATAACCCCCTCAGAGCCCTTGGGGCAAGGGTTGTAAATTATGCCCCATGTAAGGTTTTTATAGATAGTGATGTTGTAGAAACTTCCAAAAGGGCTCATTCGATAGAAAATTAGTAGGGCTTATGCCCTCTTTAATAGCCGAAAGTGATTGGAGGATAACTAACACCCCTCTCACACCCACCATTTCCCCAAACACATCCAATCAAAATTTTGAGATAACTATTTTGTTTGACATAGCTAAAATGTTCTGGAAATTATGTTTTTGAGGATGACACTCTCCTGACAGCCCTGATGGGAAGGGTTGTAATTTATACCCTGGCGGCATATGGGGTTTTTCTCATATAAAGCTGTGTTGTAGAAAAATTAATATGGAATATTTCTAATGGATATTGATATGTCTAGTGCCCTTTTTCTTAGTAAAAGGTGATTGGAGTTCAAGTAACACCCCTCTCATGCCCACCATTTCCCCAAACAGATCCAATAAAAATTTTGAGATAATAATTTTGTTTAGCATAGTTGATTTCCAGATAGAAATTGTGTCTTTGATGATGACAACCCCCTGACAGTCCTCAGGGCAAGGGTTATAAGTTATGGCGTGGGAACATAAGGTTCTTATAGAAAATGTTCTCTTTCAAGCTTGAAATATGGCTAATCCTACTTGAAATTCAAAGGACTAGTGTCCGTTTTGATAGTCAATTCTGATTGGAGGTCTACTAACCCCCCTCTGACGCCTACCCTGTCCCCCCACATCCATTCACAATTTTGTTATAGCAATTTTCTTCAACTTTGGTGAAAGTTCTGGACCTTAGGTCTTTAAGGGTGCCAACTTTATGGTATTACTTTTTCTATCTTCCACGAATAATTAGAATTGAACTTTAAATTTCTTTATGTCTTTGTGAAATTAAGAACTTAAGTGAAAGATTTTTATTTTCTTTGGTGAAATTAGAATTGAATTGTGTTCTTTAGTAAAATTCAGAAGAGAACTTGAACTTTTCTTCACTTCGTTGAGGAAATTGTAAATTGAACTAGAACTTTTTATCTGCCATGAAAATAATCACAAGTATGGTATTAATTTTTCTATCTCACTCCGAAAAATTTAGAATTGAACTTTAAATTTCTTTATGTCATTGTGAAATAAAGAACTTAAGTGGAAGATTTTTATTTTCTCTGGTGAAATTAGAATTGTATTGTGTTCTTTAGTAAAATTCAGTATAGAACTTGAACTTTTCTTCACTTCGTTGAGGAAATTGTAAATTGAACTAGAACTTTTTTATCTTCCGGGAAAATAGTCACAAGTATGGTATTACTTTTTCAATTTTCCAACGAAAAATTTAGAATTGAACTTTAAATTTCTTTATGTCTTTGTGAAATTAAGAACTTAAGTGGAAGATTTTTATTTTCTCTGGAGAAATTAGCATTGAAGTTTGTTCTTTGGTAAAGTTCAGAAGAGAACTTGAACTTTTCTTCACTTCGTTGAGAAAATTTTAAATTGGACAAGAACTTTTTATCTTCCAGGAAAATATTCACAAGTTTGGTATTACTTTTTCTATCATCCACCGAAAAATTAGAATTGAACTTTAAATTTCTTTATGTCTTTGTGAAATAAAGAACTGAATTGGAAGATTTTTGTTTTCTCTGGAGGAATTAGAATTGGAGCGTGTTCTTTGGTAAAATTCAGAAGAGATCAAAAACTTTTCTTCACTTTGTTGAGAAAATTTGGAACATTTTTTTAAATTTTTTCATCCCCTTGAGAAAAATCTGAACCGAAGTGGAAAATTTTTATATTATTTGGAAAAATAGAATTGATTAAAAACTAATTTCTTTTTCATTGAGAAAGTAGGTGAAAAAGATAAGTACTTCAAGTTGCAAAATGGGTTTAGGAGGGACATTAAGAAAGTAATGTGCTCTGAAATGGTCCTTGAAAAGTATTTCTTAGTGTTGAGGTAACCAAAATGTTGTAAACTACAGTTGCGAATGAAAAAAAAATAAGTACTTCAAGTCGGAAAATGGGTTTAGGAGGGACATTAAGAAAGTAACTTTCTCTGAAATGGTCTTTGAAAAGTATTTCTTGGTGTTGAGGTAACCAAAAAGGTGTAAAGTATAGTTTCGGGTGAAAAAGATAAGTACTTCAAGTTGGAAAATGGATTTAGGAGTGACATTAAGAAAGTAACTTGCTCTGAAATGGTCTTTGAAAAGTATTTCTTGGTGTTTAGGTATACAAAAATCTTTAGATTATAGTTGTGGGTTAACAAGATAAGTCCTTACATTTTGATATTGGGTTTAGGAGGGACATTAAGAAAGTAAATTGCTCTGAAATGGTCTTTGAAAAGTATTTCTTGACGTTGAGGTATCCAAAAAGCTGTAAAGTATAGTTTTGGGTGAAAAAGATAAGTACTTCAAGTTGGAAAATGGATTTAGGAGGGACATTAAGAAAGTAACTTGCTCTGTAATGGTCTTTGAAAAGTATTTCATGGTGTTGAGGTAACCAAAAAGCTGTACAGTATAGATGAGGGTGAAAAAGATAAGTACTTCAAGTTGCAAAATGGGTTTAGGAGGGACATTAAGAAAGTAACTTGCTCTGAAATGGTTTTTTAAAAGTATTTCTTGGTGTTGAGGTAACCAAAAGGGTGTAAAGTATAGTTTCGTGTGAAAAAGATAAGTACTTCAAGTTAGAAAATGGGTTTAGGATGGACATCAAGAAAGTAACTTGCTCTGAAATGGTTTTTGAAAAATATTTCTTGGTGTTGAGGCATCCTAAAAGCTGTAAAGTATAGTTGCTGGTGAAAAAGATAAGTACTTCAAGTGGGAAAATGGGTTTAGGAGTGAGATTAAGAAAGTAACTTGCTCTGAAATGGTCTTTGAAAAGTATTTCTTGGTGTTGAGGTAACCAAACAGCTGTAAAGTATAGTTGTGAATGAAAAAGATAAGTAATTCAAGTTGGAAACTTGGTTTAGGAGGGACATTAAGAAAGTAACTTGCTCTGAAATGATCTTTGAAAAGTATTTCTTGGTGTTGAGGTATCCAAAAAGCTGTAAGGTATAATTGTGATGAAAAAGATAAGTACTTCAATTTGGAAAAAGGGATTATGAGGGACATTAAGAAAGTAACTTGCCCTGAAATGGTCATTGAAAAGTATCTCTTAGTTTTGAGGTATCCAAAAAGCTGTAAAGTATAGTTTCGGGTGAAAAAGATAAGTACTTCAAGTTGCAAAATTTGTTTAGGAGGGACATTAAGAAAGTAATTTTCTCTGAAATGGTCTTTGAAAAGTATTTCTTGGTGTTGAGGTAAACAAAAAGGTGTAAAGTATAGTTTTGGGTGAAAAAGATAAGTACTTCAAGTTGGAAAATGGGTTTAGGAGTAAAATTAAGAAAGTAACTTGCTCTGAAATGGTCTTTGAAAAGTATTTCTTTGTTTTGAGGTAAACAAAAAGCTGTAAAGTATAGTTTTGGGTGAAAAAGATAAGTAATTCAAGTTGCAAAATTGGTTTAGGAGGGACATTAAGAAAGTAACTTGCTCTGAAATGGTCTTTGAAAAGTATTTCTTGGTGTTGAGGTAACCAAAATGTTGTAAAGTATAGTTGTGGGTGAGCAAGATAAGTACTTTAAGTCGGAAAATGGGCTTAGGAGTGACATTAAGAAATTAACTTGCTCTGAAATGATCTTTGAAAAGTATTTCTTGGTGTTGAGGTATCCAAAAAGCTGTATGATCTGGTTGTGGTGAAAAAGATAAGTACTTCAAGATGGAAAATGGGTTTAGGAGGGATATTATGTAAGTAACTTGCTCTGAAATGGTCTTTGAAAAGTATTTCTTGGTGTTGAGGTATCCAAAAAGCTGTAAAGTATAGTTGTGGGTGAAAAAAATAAGTACTTCAAGTTGGAAAATGGGTTTAGGAGGGACATTCGAAAGTAACTTGCTCTGAAATGGTCTTTGAAAAGTATTTCTTGGTGTTGAGGTATCCAAAAAGCTGTAAAGTATAGTTTCGGGTGAAAAATATAAGTACTTAAAGTTAGAAAATGGGTTTAGGAGGGACATTAAGAAAGTAACTTTCTATGAAATGGTATTTGAAAAGTATTTCTTGGTGTTGAGGTAACCAAAAAAGGTGGAAAGTATAGTTTCGGGTGAAAAAATATAGGTACTTCAAGTTGGAAACTGGGTTTATGAGTGACATTAAGAAAGTAACTTGCTCTGAAATGGTCTTTGAAAAGTATTTCTTGGTGTTGAGGTAACCAAAAAGTTGTAAAGTATAGTTGTGAGTGAAAAAGATAAGTACTTCAAGTTGGAAAATGGGTTTAGGAGGGACATTAAGAAAGTAACTTGCTCTGAAATGGTCTTTTAAAAGTATTTCTTGTTTTTGAGATATCAAAAAAGCTGTAAGTTATAGTTGTGATAAAAAATATAAGTACTTCAAGTTGTAAAATGGGTTTATGAGTGACATTAAGAAAGTAACTTGCTCTGAAATGGTCCTTGAAAAGTATTTCTTAGTGTTGAGGTAACCAAAAAGCTGTAAAGTATAGTTGTGAGTTAAAAAGATAAGTACTTCAAGTTGGAAACTTGGTTTAGGAGTGAAATTAAGAAAGTAACTTGCTCTGAAATGGTCTTTGAAAAGTATTTCTTTGTTTTGAGGTATCCAAAAAGCTGTAAGTTATAGTTGTGGGGGAAAAAGATAAGTACTTCAAGTTGGAAAATGGGTTTATGAGGGACATTAAGAAAGTAACTTGATCTGAAATTGTCTTTGAAAAGTATTTCTTGGTGTTGAGGTATCTTAAAAGTTGTAAAGTATAGTTTCGGGTGAAAAAGATAAGTACTTCAAGTTGCAAAATGGGTTTAGGAGGGACATTAATAAAGTAACTTGCTCTGAAATGATCTTTGAAAAGTATTTCTTGGTGTTGAGGTATCCAAAAAGCTGTATGATCTGGTTGTGGTGAAAAAGATAAGTACTTCAAGATGGAAAATGGGTTTAGAAGGGACATTAGGAAAGCAACTTGCTCTGAAATGACTTTTGAAAAATATTTCTTGGTGTTGAGGTATCCAAATCTGTAAAGTATAGTTGTGGGTGAGAAAGATAAGTACTTCAAGTTGAAAAATGGGTTTAGAAGGGAGATTAAGAAAGTAACTTGCTCTGAAGTTGTTCTGAAAAGTGGATCTGGAAAATAGGCTCTGGAATTTGTTCTGAAAAGATATAATAAAGCCATAAAAAAGTATTAAAAAATGGAGAGGGGACTCTTTGGGGGCCCCGGGAGGGTGTTTGGGGATCCGGGGGCCCTGGCGGGCCGGGTGGTCCTTTGGGTGCCCGGGGAACCTTTGAGGACCAGGGGAGGACCTTTGGGGGTCTGAGGAGGGCGTTTGGGGGATAACATTTCGAAAGTTTTACTTTTTAGTTTACTTTTTTTTCGCGGCGCATCCCTGCGGTGCATCCTGCGGCGCTTTCCTGCGGTGCCTCCCTGCGGCGCATCCCTGCGCTTTCCTGGCCCACGGCGCATCCCGGCGGCGCTTCTCTGGCCCGGGGGACCTTTGGGGACCGGCGGAGGGCCTTTGGGGCACAGGGGGGGCCTTTGGGAGTCTGGGGGACACTTGAGGACCGATTGGTCCTTTGGGAGCCGATTGGCCCTTTGGGGGCCGGGGGAGGGCCTTTGGGGGTCCGGGGAGACAGTTGGCGGCCTGGGGGACAGTTGGGGACCGGTGTAGGGCCTTTGGGACCCCGTTGGTCCTTTGGGAGCTCAATGGGCCTTTGGGGGGCCCGAGGATGGCCTTGGGGGGTCTGGGTGGGCCTTTGGGGGCGCCAGTGGCTCTTTGGGAGCCCGGGGGACCTTTGAGGACCGGGGGGAGGGCCTTTGGGGGCCGGGGTGCCCTTTGGGGGTCCGGGGGGCCTTTTGAGGACCTGTGGTGGGCCTTTGTGGGTCTGAGGAGGGCGTTTGGGGGGTTGGGGCTCTATGGGAGCTTGGGGAACCTTTGAGTACCGGGGGCTTCCTTCGGGATTGGGGTGGGGGATTGGAACCCTTTGGGGTTGGGGTAGAGGACCTCACAACACTGTTCAAATGGAACTTGTGTATTATAACGACCACAGAGTTTCACCCTCAAATTCTCTTCTAAAATCTCTTCAAAATGTTCTTTCAAAATGTCTCTAACTGTTTCGCCGAAATAATCCCATAAAATGGATAAAACGGTTTCGCCCAAATAATCCCTAAACGTAATTTCAGCGTGTTCCTTTTGTTTGGCATCTCTGCGCTAACGCATTTCAAATTTCTAGGAAACCCTTTCCTACGTTAATCTCTTCATCTCATAAATTTTCCTAGCTAAACTATTAGGGTTTCGTTAGAATATCAATTTATCTCTCCGACTTAAAGCTCCGTGAAGCCGTATTTAAAAATAGAATTTCTATCTCTCTAGACTCCCGCATAATTCCAAGATAACAAGTGATGTCAATTATAATTCTTGACACTAAAGATCAATGAAGCCCTATTTAAAAATAAAATATAAATTTTTCTCTCTGACCTAAAGAACGTTTATCCCTCAGACCTAAGATTAAAGAAGCCTTAATGTTTCTTAATTCTCCCCTTCGTGAATCAATAATTTCCCCTAGCGATTATGTAAATCAAGTTCACAGGTGCTACTCGTGACAGGACCACGTGGTTTATGGTTTTCCAAGTGAGAAAGTTCCTGTTTTTTCATTCTCACTGAGAAAACCATAAAACAGACATGAATTGCTGTTGACATCCATAAATGTGACATAGTTCCTGTTTTTCA